>NC_090763.1:46201556-46296556 GCF_036898095.1 Palaemon carinicauda
CGACAGGATGAAAAAACTCCAATATGAATTTGTTTTGGATACCTTCTTACTGTTAAATTGAAGTCACCGGTTTTTTCAAAAGAATAATTTTTTTCTTTTTTACGACAATAAATGTTAAAACAAGATATACTAAGGTCTTCAATTATCCTCAAGGCAACAGATGATTTCCATTCAACGCTCGTTTAGCAAAAAAAAAAACCATTTGAAGGTTACTTGGAAGTCAGTGATAGGCCTAAATACAGTATATACTGTACAGTACAAATGCATACATGGCTTATACATATATATATATATATATATATATATATATATATATATATATATATATATAATATATATATATATATATATATATATATATATATATATATATATATATATATATTAGTCATATAAGTTGATTTATTGATTGGTTATTGATATTATTTTCTCTTTTCGTTTGTTGATTCAAAAGAATTTTTTTTTTCAAAGAGTAATAGGAGAATCTTTTCGTTTATTTTCGTAGATTACTTTCTGTTAGTGTACTTGTACCTTTCATCCTGTGTTCTTTGACAAACGCAAAAATTCATATATATATATATATATATATATATATATATATATATTATATATATATATATATATATATATATTATATATATATATATATATACCCATCTATCTCTATCTATCTATCTATATAAATATATAAATATAAATATATATTTATATATATATATATATATATATATATATATATATGTGTGTGTGTGTGTGTATATATATATACTGCATATATATACACATTGTATTTTACACACATATATATGCTTATTCATATCTACACACACACACACCAATATTTATATATATACAAACACACACACACACACACACAACACACACACACACACACATATATATATAATATATATATAAATATATATATATTATATATATATATATATATATATATGTGTGTGTGTGTGTGTGTGTGTGTGTGTGTGTACTGTATATGTGTGTATGTGCTTCATATACCTCTCGCTCCAAAACACGCCTGAAGACAAAAAAATACTCTCTGTTCACAAAACGACAATTGCGATTTCACACATAACAAAAGGTAATTGTTAGAGAACTATTCAAATGATTTTTTCCAACTCGAATGCGTATCAATTTTTACTACTAATTAATTAAATAGGAATTTTTAAATGTGAAAGTAGAAAGTCTGATACATGCTATCGTTCGGTCAATTACTTAACAATTATTTTGTTAGTTTTCTCTCTCTCTCTCTCTCTCTCTCTCTCTCTCTCTCTCTCTCTCTTATATATATATATATATATATATATATATATATATTATATATATATATGTATATATATATAGTTATATATATATATATAATTATATATAATATATATATATATATATATATATATATATATACATATATATATACAGTATATATATATATATACTATTATATATATATATATATATATATATATATATATATATATACAGGAGGAAAAAATTGTCATTATACTTTGTGAATTATGTATATAAAAATACATATTTCCATGTGTATTCATACTTATATGATTCACACAAAGCAAGATAATCAAATATATATTGATAATATCACGTGATATTTATTACCATTACTACTTTCCCCCTGAAGAATTAAAGCCTACTTTAGACCACTGGTTTCGGATTGAGGCGGAATGTGCAAAAGTATTAATTACTCATAATTTGGTTAATAATTTTATTATAAAACTTCCTGGAATTTCATTCCAGATAAACCAGTATTGCGTGATTACTCAAGGAACTTTCATTGAAGATTTGATTATTTCAAAGATAAAACTATTTACAAAGAGATTCTCATAATGGTTAGTCATAATACACTTCTGTATTCTCCTTTTTATTCTTCTCCTGATTATTATTATTATCAAGAAACTCCTTTCCCCATTACGTCACACTGGAGAATGTTTGCCCCCTCCCCAAATTGCTTCTGGTCATTCTAACCGTTACCAAGTCTGTATAAACCTTGCTTTTTTTTCTCACCTCGAAATAGCTTCGCTAGATTCCGACTGGGTAAAAGCAAGCGCTTTAATACTTGATCAATTCACTAGCTCTTCTTAGTAGTCAATATAATGAGTGAATTGTCACATTAAAAGAGTTACATAAGTTTCTATTTACTATGAATACGGAAACTGCAACTCCTGCAACTCCTCGCCCATTGAAAACAGCGGCTGAGCTGCGACAGCGAGGAAATGTCAGTGCACGACCTACTTTATCGGCCTGCAGCTGAACAGAACCTAAATGTTATGGGGAGTTACGAGTAGGACGAGAAAGGCAGTTGAAGAGAGTGGAAAAGGGTGGTAGGTTGGATCTTGGGGTAGGGGAGCATTGGTGGGGGAATGCCTTGGGGTGAGGTGCTAGCACCCTAGGAGGAGTATTAATCCTCCTAGGGTGCTAGACCCAGAACTCCCAGGCTAGACCGGTAGTACTGTGGCTGGGGGAGGGTGGAATCAGAGTTGCCACGTAGGCCTTTTTCAGGCCAAAAAACTCCATATTTGACCTTTATTTTAAATTGATTGGCCGTTATTAATATCATAAAAATAAAGTTTGGCCTAAAATCTTATATTTTTGTCCATTTTTTACTAATAATTTGGCCTTTTTAAAGCAACAGCTGATTATAAGTTGCCCTTTTCTCACTTAGAAAACCAGGCAACCCGTGGAATGACTGCACGAACTCAGCCTGGCCCTAGCCTTTCAAGAAGTGGGATATCTTGTTGCGTGATATCTTAAGAAACTAATTATAAATACATAAGCCATCAATACTTTTCTCTCAATTCGGCTAACATATTGTTCTTGTCTTCCTTCTTTATTTCTCTCCTTTTTTTTCTTCTCTCCTTCTCTCCTTACCCCGGGCATCTCTTGTTCTTTTCAACTATCTTTATAAGTACTCAGTTGTACGAATTATGAAGTACATATATATCTAAGATATGGACTTTTTAATGCCCATAACATTGAAAGTAAATATACCGTATATGTTGTAATAATTCTTGGTAATAACAAGAAATTTTGTTTGTGCAATAGACAAACAAAAAGCTACTGAATTCCTCTCATTCTCGATTGAATAACCCGGTCTTTTTCAACCTCCCACAAAACATTCGAAAACTAATAATTTCATCCGGGTTATTGTTTCATCAAAGCTATTTACATCACCATAGCCATAAACATGTGAGTAACGAGTATTTGCCTTTTTTGTATGAAAAGTGATTTACATTTTTATGAATAGATTCAGCAAGGTGGAAGACAATGGAGAGGCAAAAACCTATGGGGAAGAAATGACAGGCTGTTGGTGATAAAGATTTCCCTTTGGATCATAGGTCCTTCATTTCATAATGAGCTTATTTTTTTATTATTTTCCTTTCTAAGTTTTTATTACTATGGGTAGTTGTACCTAAAAGTTGAAGGAAAGTATCTCGATATTAGTTAAACTCGATATACCTGTAGACTCATAAGCTCGTATGTGTCGATTAATTTATCCTGAGTATATTAACTTTTATTAGATGGCGTAAGTTCGTGTGATTATATATATTTATATATATATATATATATATATATATATATATATATATATATATATATATATATATATATATATATATATATATACACACACATATATAATATATATATATATATATATATATATATATATATATACTATATATATATATATATATATATATATATATGTATATACTGTATGTGTGTATGTGTATATATATAAATATACATATATATATATATATATATATATATATATATATATATATATATATATATATATATATATATATATATATATATATATGTATATACTGTATGTGTGTATGTGTATATATATAAATATACATATATATATATATATATATATATATATATATATATATATATATATATATATATATATATATATATATACATATATATGTATTTATCTATGTTCGGTCACGCTAGCTATCCAAGTCCCTGTTCTATGAATTACAAAATCCACGAGGAGGATAAACAACATAGGTGATAACACATTCCCTTGGAGTACTCCACTGTTCACTGGAAATTCGTTTGATAGGACTTCGCTAACATTAACTTTGCATTTGCATTGCTCAAGAACAGATCTATTTAAATTTACATATTTGAGAGTAACTTCATAATAACACAGGACTCTTCACAAAATTGGCTAGTGGACACTACTAAAGGCATTTTCATGGGCCACAAATGCCATCAAATGTGAATTTCCTTATCCTACACATTACTGTAGCACATGTCTTAAAATGAAAATTTGGTCAGTACAACTTCTACCTTTTCTAAATCCTGTTTAATCATCTCTGAGGTTTTCATCAATCTTTCTCTCTAGTCTCTTTAGAATGAGCATACTGTATATTTTCATGACAATTGATGTAAGTGTGATGCCTCTGTAATTACTGCAATCAGTCAGATTTTTTTTAACCATTTTCACCAACACTCCCAGCTCCCACTCATCAGGTTTTTGCCTCTTCACGCCACATTCTAAAAAATAATCTTGTAAGTAATCTGGGAGTTACTTCATTTTTAGCTAATATCATCTTAGCAGTTATTCCATCGTATAGAGGGCCTTTCCATTTCTTAGTTTTTTAATTATAGCTTCAACCTCAAAAACCACAGAAGGTCTCCCACAGCATCAGGTATATCAAACAAATTATTCCCTGCATATCTCCTATTCATGACCTCACTAAAGTGGTCCATCCAACGTTACCTTTCTTCATCTTCTGTTGTTCTAAAAGATCTATCTCTCTTTTTGATAGGTATATGCTTCTTCTTGGCTCCCGTAGAGATTTCATTAATAATTCTATGAGCAATTCTAACACCATAGCCATTCCCTGAATTCATAGCTTTGTCAGTCTCATCTGTTTTCCTGTCTAAATATTATCTCCAATCATTCCTGGGTTCTCTTTTAACCTCACTATCATTACTGGAATACTTATGTGCGTACATATTTGAAAGATTCAAACGAAAAAGAAGACACACTTCAACATTATTGCTACGTACTTCTGTAGTATCACAGCCTCTGTACCATAGTCTTCTAATGTCTTGGGGTAGAGTTCTCATGCTTGAGAGTAAACTCAGGCACACAATTCTGACTTATTTTCTTTCTCCTTCTTTTAAATTTTCATAGTTTATGTATGAAAGAATCATTTTAAAATGTTACTTTTTTTAAAGTTTTTTGCTTTAATTGTTAATTGTTTCTCTTGTATATTCTGCTACAATTAGGGATGTAGCTTAGCTAATAATAATAATAATATAATAATAATAATAATAATAATAATAATAATAATAATAATAATAACAATAATAATAATATCGTGGTATGAGACCCTCTTTTAGGCAGGTTGAGTTAAAAGTAATGAATTTTTCAAGTCTGCTGGCTGATTGCAGCGCTCTAGAGAAGAGAATTATCCGGAAAATAGAAAAATTGGATAAGAAAATAAACTCTGCCGATGCAGCCATTACTTTTAACTTAATAATAATAATAATAATAATAATAATAATAATAATAATAATAATAATAATAATAATAATAATAATAAGCCCTAACCTGATAAAATGAAAGACAAGGAAGGTATAAATCCTGCCAGCAGAGGTACTGAAAGAAGTCAGATCCTATGCGCTAACTACATTTTAAGGATGTATACAGTATGGTAAGGCCATAATGGTAGCTACTTGCCTTTCATTTGAAGACAATTGAGTTTAATCTTTCAAAGGAGCAATAACTTATGGTTCCTGTTCCCCCCACCCCCACCCCCAATATCCTCCCGAACCAATTACCCAGACCTGCTTTTGTTTTTTTCCCATTTAACACAGTCTGTGGTTTCCTGTTTGGTCCGCAAAGTCATCAGAGTGCACAAGACGAAAGCAGAATGAAGGTCAGGGGTATTTTGGGGGAGGGGGGGGAATCTTCCTTGACGTTACATTTACAATAATGAAACCTTTGTTTATGATTCTTCTCTCTTTTTGGAGAGGTACCTCTCAACTATGATTGCGTATATTCCAACATAGCAGCAGGGTTTTCCACATTCATCAATGGTCTTATCGAAGTCACCAATGTTGCCAGATATAGGGATTTATCCATAGATTTGGGGATTTTTGGTGTCTGATGGGGATATTCTGTTCGATTACATTTACAATAATGAAACCTTTGTTTGTGTTTCTTCTCTCTTTCTTTTTGTCGAGTTACCTCTCAACTATGATAGCGTATAATCCAACATTACAGGGTTTTCCACATTCATCAATGGTCTTATCGAAGTCGCCAGATATAGGGATTTATCCCTAGATTTAGGGATTTTTGGTGTCTGATGGGGATATTCTGTTCGATTACATTTACAATAATGAAACCTTTGTTTATGTTTCTTTTCTTTCTTTCTTATTATCGAGTTACCTCTCAACTATGATAGCGTATAATCCAACATTGCAGGGTTTTCCACATTCATCAATGGTCTAATCGGAGTCCCAGTGTTGCCAGATATAGGGATTTATCCCTAGATTTGGGGATTTTGGGTGTCTGGTGGGGATATTCAGTATTAATGTCTATGAAGAGACAGAGATGATTAAACCTTTATATTGTTGCAATTAGTTTGCTTGCACTTATATGCAGTAAAGTGAGTAATTTCTATACAGATTTAGTATAGCCTACAGGATCAGAAGAAAATATATTTGTGGACATGGGGATCTTTGGATTGTTTTGGGGATTTTTTATCATGAGTTTTGGGGAATTTTAGACTCTCCCCAACTGGCAACACTGTGAGTCACTTGTTTTAGAATCGGTCATAGGAATACATTATCCGTAATACCTACCTTCAATTGACAATTTAACAAGTTCATACTGCACGTAACACTCAATGGTGGAATGTAGTTAATTTATTTCGTTTATTTGTTCCTGATACATTTTGTGAATTCCCATAAACCTTTCAAATTCTATTTATTGATCTGAGGTAAATCATCCTTATTCTCGTAAGGATCATCATCCTCTCATCCTATTCCATTGAGGCGTTAATTTTCCCATACTGGTTCTCTTCATATTACAGCTTCTTGCCTTGAGAGAGAGAGAGAGAGAGGAGAGAGAGAGAGAGAGAGAGAGAGAGAGAGAGAGAGAGAAAGAGAAAACTGTCATTGTGAAGATGGAGCTTATAATACTTTGTTTTTCTCTCACCAGTGTCTCCATCTGTATAATTATGGTGTCCCAGAAATATAGGTCTCTCCCGCCTGTAAAAAAAAAAAAAAAAAAAAAAAATAAAAGTTTAGTTAAAAGGCTTTTAAGACAAGAAGTACCTCTTACTCTTTATTAACTTCTTGTATAGCCTAAGGTATAAAGCCACGCAAATCTAAATACGCAATATATTTTCGGGGATGTTTGGGGATAAACTTTTATAACCAAAGAAATGAAATCAGTGAAGACGTGATCTCTCTCTCTCTCTCTCTCTTTCTCTCTCTCTCTCTCTCTCTCTCTCTCTCTCTCTCTCTCTCTCTCTCTAGTAAGGCATGTCAGTTATGAACACAAGGGGGATAGGTGGTCTCTCTCTCTCTCTCTCTCTCTCTCTCTCTCTCTCTCTCTCTCTCTCTCTCTCTCTCTCTCTAGTAAAGCATGTCAATTATGAACACAAGGGGGATAGGTGGTCTCTCTCTCTCTCTCTCTCTCTCTCTCTCTCTCTCTCTCTCTCTCTCTCTCTCTCTCTCTCCTCTCTCGTAAAGCATGTCAGTTATGAACACAAGGGGGATAGGTGGTCTCTCTCTCTCTCTCTCTCTCTCTCTCTCTCTCTCTCTCTCTCTCTCTCTCTCTCTCTCTCTCTCTCTCTCTCTCTCTCTCGTAAAGCATGTCAGTTATGAACACAAGGGGGATAGGTGGTCTCTCTCTCTCTCTCTCTCTCTCTCTCTCTCTCTCTCTCTCTCCTCTCTCTCTCTCTCTCTCTCTCTCTCTCGTAAAGCATATCAGTTATGAACACAAGGGGGATAGGTGGTCTCTCTCTCTCTCTCTCTCTCTCTCTCTCTCTCTCTCTCTCTCTCTCTCTCTCTCTCTCTCTAGTAAAGCATGTCAGTTATGAACACAAGCATATGTGGTCATTACCCTCTTATTTTTCCTTATTTAGATATCAATTTCGAGAATTTTTTTTAACATGTGTAAATACGTATATTTATCTATTATAATCTGCGTATAAGTATGTTCTCTTAGACATACACTTAATTTTTCTTCATTGCTTTCTATTAAAGTGTTAATTTTTAATTTTTAATTAATATATTTCTAGATGAGTGATTGAAGCTACATGAATTATAAGTACAAAAAAGAGAGTAAACATTACTTCCAAAAATCCAAGTTCAAAACACTATTGCTAATCCCCAAGCATAACTTTCTTATTTATTATTATTATTACTAGCCAAGCTACAACCCCAGTTGGAAAAGTAAGATGCTATAAGCCCAAGGGCTCCAATACGGAAAAACAGCCCAGTGAGGAAAGGAAATAAGGAAATAAATAAATGATGAGAACAAGTTAACAATAAATCATTCTAAATCAGTAACAACGTCAAAACAGATATGTCATATATAAACTATAAAAAGACTCGTGTCAGCCTGGTCAACATAAAAACATTTGCTGCAACTTTGAACTTTTGAAGTTCTACTGATTCAACTACCCGATTAGGAAGATCATTCCACAACTTGGTAACAGCTGGAATAAAACTTCTATAATACTGTGTGGTATTGAGCCTCATGATTATTTTTATCATTATTAAATGTTAAGCTACAACCCTAGTTGGAAAAGCAGAATGCTATAAGCCCAGGGGCTCCAACAGGGAAAATAGCCCAGTGTGGAAAGGAAATAAAGAAAAATAAAATATTTTAAGTAGAGTAACATTAAAATAAATATTTCCTATAAAAACTATAAAAACTTTAACAAAACAAGAGGAAGAGAAACTAGATAGAAGTGTGCCTGAGTGTACCCTCAAGCAAGAGAACTATATATATGAATCCGTACTACATCGTTAAATTATATAAATACCATAAACTACAATATAAAAGATTCAAGAGTCTTTTCTCCGTCCAGGAGACCCACAAAATCTGCGTAGGGGTCAGTAGGGTGGAATCGAGGTCTAAATACCTTGGGTGGAATCCAGCCTCTGATCCATGGGTCAAGCGTTCCTTCGAGAAAGGCTTACTGGGTCTCCTAGAGTCCTACTTTCCCCAGCGGGGATCAAGGACCTTCCCCGCGTATCCTACATAGACCAATCTGATTGAGCAAATCCTTAACGGAATTTTCCTTAAAAGAAAAAAAGAGAAGTGCAGCTTTCCATTTACTTATAGTGAATCTAGCAATTGCGTTTATATATATATATATATATATATATATATATATATATATATATATATATATATATACTGTATATATATATATATATATATATATGTGTGTGTGTGTGTATATATATATATATATATATATATATATATATATATATATATATATATATATATATATATACACACACACACATATATATATATATATATATATATATATATATATATATATATATTTATATACATATATATATACATACATATATATATATATATATATATATATATATATATATATATATATATATATATTAATTGACACTTGGGATTATAAAATATATTTGATGTGCATGATGATAACATTGAAAAATTATGTTTAGAGAAATCGAGTTATTGTATAATTTTACAACTTTTTCCATGTCATTTATCATTCACTTCTCTATTCCCTTCACAGATACTTTTTAAGTGATTGCGTGTTATGATTACATTCATAAAAATATACAAACAGTATATATAAACAATTGTTTAGAACAGGAAAGTACCTTCATGATAGCAGTAAACAACGGCGTATGTTTATGTACATCAATGAAAAGCTAATATTGAAACTTAACTTTTTCTTCTCACCCTCTCAAGCGTAAAAAACTCCCCCTTGGGAGTTGAATGGCAGGACAGGATTAGAAATAAAACTATAAGAGAGATTACTCGAGTGCCATATGTGGATGAGATCATGGTGAGGGGTAGATGGAGAAGGTTTGGGCATGCTTTTTGCACTCCCCTTCAGAGATTAGTTCACCAAACTTTCAACTAGGCTCCACAAGGTACTAGGAGAGTTGGAAGACCCAGGCCTACATGGCTGAGGACTATGAAGCTCACTAGATTTCCGCTTGGTTGCACGTGTATGAGGCACGTGCATGACCTCACATTATCTATGGAGGGGCACTGGGTCACGTACTTACCCTAAAGTCTATTGTACTGTGTATGTAAAATCCCTTTCGGTGTTGTTTCATGACTCGATATGCGTTTGTTTATCGAATAGGATTTCACTGTCTACAGATCTCCTCGCTGCTTTCTTGAAACAGGAGAGAAATGCATTTACTCGTGTTGCAACAATAGCCAGGTCTCTCTCTCTCTCTCTCTCTCTCTCTCTCTCTCTCTCTCTCTCTCTCAGTTGCATCACATTTTATCTTTTCTAACTGATAGGAGTATTTGGAAGTATCCAGAATTGTAAGCAATGAAAAATAGAATAGATAACTAATATGGAAATATAAACACTTTATCATAATGAACCAAAAATACAAAATAATATTCTATAAATGAATAAAACTACGCGTATACAATAGACACTAAATAAAAAAAGAAATTATCAAAGGGTAGGCCTAATATTTCCAGCGAAGGATCTAAAACCAACAAATGTAGAGGGACATTGCATATGGGACAGGGCCTAAATATTAGGAACTCAATTAAATGGGCAGCACACAATGTGTGTGACCTTTGCAAAGATGAAGAAGATTCTACATAACATTTATTTCCATACCCAAAATTAGGACGTTTAATGAAACAAGACATAAGCGTAGGTAGGCCTATGTTGAAAAATCCGAGCAGGGATCAGGTTGGATTCGGAAGTAGGGCAATGCATATGGAAGAAGAATGTATAAAGTTCAAACTGACCACAATAGGTTGCCAAAACTGATGATAACAAGATAGAATGGGATAAAAGCAAAGATTAAGAATTGCATTATTAATCTATTTGTTATGGTACTGGTAAAATAAGTCTAATTACGGTGATAAGTATAAGCTTAAAAGTTTTGCACTTATCCATAATGCATAAAGTGGCCGCAAACTTATTTTACGGAGGGAGCAGCTAGGAATCAGGAACCAGCAAAGGTTTAAAGGTCACTCATGAATAGCAGATATATGGACAGGACAATTAGAGACTGACCATATAGGCCTACGCTTATATGCTCAGTGCCCTAGCCTCCTTTCCATCGAACTAGGACCAGGGAGGGACAGGAAATGGCTGTTTATGACTCAATAGGTAGACCTACAATCTCTCCCCATTGGCCTCAAAACCTCCATCCCTTGCTTACTTGGAGACTCACAGGGATGGTGAGGTTGCAGTCACCAGTAGAAACTATCCCAATTGGCCTCAAAACCTCCATCCCTTGCTTACTTGGAGACTCACAGGGATGGTGAGGTTGCAGTCACCAGTAGAAACTATCCCAATTGGCCTCAAAACCTCCATCCCTTGCTTACTTGGAGACTCACAAGGATGGTGAGGTTGCAGTCACTAGTAGAAACTATCCCAATTGGCCTCAAAACCTCCATCCCTTGCTTACTTGGAGACTCACAGGGATGGTGAGGTTGCAGTCACTAGTAGAAACTATCCCAATTGGCCTCAAAACCTCCATCCCTTGCTTACTTGGAGACTCACAGGGATGGTGAGGTTGCAGTCACTAGTAGAAACTATCCCAATTGGCCTCAAAACCTCCATCCCTTGCTTACTTGGAGACTCACAGGGATGGTGAGTTTGAACTATCGAGATTAAGTTGGTCTCGAATCCCCGTCTAATAGATTACCGCGTAGGGACGTTTCCAATAGGGAATAATGAAAGCCTGTCTTGGGTGGGCGAGGCTGATCACCCTTTACTACCTCACTAAGTTTGAAGAAATAAAGGACTTAGGGGAGGGTGTAAGAAGAGAAACTTTATAATATGCGGATTAATCGTTGAAGTCAAAGCCACGTGCTGAATATGAATGAGGAACTTTGCCATATGAAACTATCTATCGAACAAAGGGAATGCATTAAGTGATAGATGACCACAGTCCTTGAGACGTCTCTTTGTAGTAAGAAATTATCCAGCATTTTGTTCTTTGTGGTAATTTTTTAGCTTAAATTTAACAGTAAAGACATGCGACAACTTGGCTCCCTTGGTGATCCGTTTATAATGTTTGGACTTACATATCAGCTAATTAATCATACACAATACATATTTCTACACATATATTGGGGTGCTGTTACAGAGTACTGTTACAAATCATTATCTGTTTCTTTAATAAGAATTTTGTTTTTGTTTTAAAAAAGCTCATTCCAAGAAAGAGGGATCACGAATTTATTTAACAGATAAAGTTTATACACGAAAAATTCATTATTGTATTTCTACACATATATTGGGGTGCTGTTACAGAGTACTAATAAAAATCATTATCTATTTCTTTAATAAGAATTTGTTATTTGTTTCAAAAAAGCCCATTCCAAGAAAGAGGGATCACGAATTTATTTAACAAATAGAGTTTCTACACGAAAAATTTATTATTGCAGAAATGGTATTAAGAAATATTCTATACGTAAAGGTACTATTACAAATCATTATCTGTTTCTTTAATAAGAATTTTGTTTTTGTTTAAAAAAAGCTCATTCCAAGAAAGAGGGATCACGAATTTATTTAATAGATAAAGTTTATACACGAAAAATTCATTATTGCAGAAATAGTATTAAGAAATATTCTATACGTAGTCTACTTTGCATTGCATACAATGTTCTCGAATAGCACCAAGAACGCGGCAAACCAATCTGTATTTTTTTTCATAAGAATTTTCTTTTTGTTTTTAAAAAGCTCATTCCAAGAAAGAGGGATCACAAATTTATATAACAAGTAAAGTTTATACACGAAAAATTCATTATTGCAGAAATAGTATTAAGAAATATTCTATACGTAAAGGTACTATTACAAATCATGATCTGTTTCTTTAATAAGAATTTTGTTTTTGTTTCAAAAAAGCTCATTCCAAGAAAGAGGGATCACGAATTTATTCAACAGATAAATTTCATACACGTAAAATTCATTATTGCAGAAATAGTATTAAGAAATATTCTATACGTAAAGGTACTATTACAAATCATGATCTGTTTCTTTAATAAGAATTTTGTTTTTGTTTCAAAAAAGCTCATTCCAAGAAAGAGGGATCACGAATTTATTTAATAGATAAAGTTTATACACGAAAAATTCATTATTGCAGAAATGGTATTAAGAAATATTCTATACGTAAAGGTACTATTACAAATCATGATCTGTTTCTTCAATAAGAATTTTGTTTTTGTTTTTAAACAGCTCATTCCAAGAAAGAGGAATCACGAATTTATTTAACAGATAGAGTTTCTACAAGAAAAATTCATTATTGCAGAAATAGTATTATGAAATAGTCTATACGCAAAGTCTACTTTGCATTGCATACAATGTTCTCGAATAGCACCTTGTTCTTGTTCTTGTTCTTGTTGTTGGGCGGAGGGATTTGCCTTTCCATCAACACCTCCTTGGGTTTCTTCTTTATTCTAATTCTTTTATTTTCTTCTCTCTTTTTTTCCACATTTGATAGATATATTCTTTTCTTTTCTCTATTCCTTCTTTCTCGAATAGCACCAAGAACGCGGCAAACAGCTTTCCAAGGTTAAACATGTTGACGTTCATCGGTAAAACAGAAGCGTTAACTGCTATAAAGAAAAATTCTAAGCAAGAAGTTTCAGTTTTTTGAAGAAATTTTCGTTTTCAGATGGGCTTTGGGGTTATTATAATTTTATAATGCTTTAGATAAAATTAAATAAAATTTAATAAATAATATATTTGTTTCTAGATAAGGAAGAAGTTTCAGTCTTTTTGAAGAAATATTCGTGTTAAAATGAGCTCTGGAGTTATTATACTTTTATAATAATTTGAATAAAATTAGTATAATTTACTAAATAATATATTTGCTTTTAATTATTACTTATAAATGATAAAAAAATCCATTATGTTATAAGAAATGTTCGTGTTCAGATGGGCTCTGAAGTTATTATAATATTATAATAGTATGAATAAAATTATTGTAATTTACTAAATAATATATTTGTTTTTAATTATTACTTATAAATGAATAAAAATCCATTATGTTAAAACAAAGTAACCGTGTTTGACCAAGAAGTTTCAGTTTTTTGAAGAAATTTTCGTGTTCAGATGGGCTCTGGAGTTATTATAATTTTATAATAATCTAAATAAAATTATTATAGTTTACAAAATAATATATTTGTCTTTAATTATTACTTATAAATGAATAAAAATCCATTATGTTAAAACAAAGTAACCGTGTTAAGCAAGAATTTTCAGTTTTTTGAAGAAATATTCGTGTTAAAATGGGCTCTGGAGTTATTATACTTTTATAATAACTTAAATAAAATCAGTATAATTTACTAAATGATATATTTGTTTTTTAATATTACTTATAAATGATAAAAATCCATTATCTCAAAACAAAGTAACTGTGTTTGAAGAATCGAGAACTAAACGAGCTCTGGAGTTATTATAATTTTATAATAGTGTGAATAAAATTAGAGTAATTTATTAAATAATATATTTGTCTTTAATTATTACTTATAAATGAATAAAAATCCATTATGTTAAAACAAAGTAACTGTGTTTGAAGAATCGAGAAATAAACTATTCCGAATAGAACTCTCAAATGAGCTCTGGAGTTATTATAATTTTATAATGGGTTAAATAAAATTAGTTTAATTTTTTAAATAATATATTTGTTTTTAATTATTACTTATAAATGAATAAAAATCCATTATATTAAAACAAACTAACCATGTTTGAAGAATCGAGAAATAAACCATTCCGAATAGAACTCTCAAATGAGCTCTGGAGTTATTATAATGGTTTAAATAAAATTAATATAATTTACTAAATAACATAATTGTTTTTAATTATTACATATAAATTAATAAAAATCCATTATATTAAAACAAAGTAACTGTGTTTGAAGAATCGAGAACTAAACTATTCCGAATAGAACTCGCTCTTTACCGCAGACTGCAGTACAACAACACAGGGTTGCCATTCGTACGATAACTATCGTACACGTACGATTATTTTAGGTCCAGTACGATGTACGATACATACCTTGGGTATATACAATGTATGTGTGTGTGTTTGAGTAAGCAATTATAATAAAATACCTTGAAATAAGCTATATATGTTACTCCTTAATAATCTTGTTCAAAGTGTGTACGATAATTTTGGTTGAAAAAACGACAATTTTAAGGCTCATGTACGATAATCCAGTCGAAATAATCTGGCAACCCTGTTGTAAACATCAACATTCTGTCGGCGGTGTGCTGTCTAACAACACATATTCTGTCTACATCTTTACATCTGTCTATTGGTTACAAGATGAAGTCTATCACCGTCAAATGGAACGGTAAAGAGTATGAAATTGAAGTGGACGAGGCCACTATGACAGTGAAAGACTTCAAAGATGCGATCGAAAAGAGGACTTGCGTCAAGCCCCAGAGACAGAAGTTGTTGAATTTGAAGCTAAAAGGTGAGGTAGATAGGCCAGGTATAACTTTATCTATGCACCAGGCTAAGACTCTGATTTACTAGTAGTAAGAATATAACGTCTAAATGTCAGTTAGCGAAGTAGGAGCCCAGTGGGAAGGCCCTCCTGTATGGAAGGACAAGGCGTCCTACTGGTAGGGTCACCGGTTAAACATTTTAACAGAATATATATAACAAATTACATTATATTTAAACATTTTAACAGAAAATATATGTTTTCCTGTAGAGAATAACGTGATTTAACCGGTTTTCACCTTTATTTCATCTGTAATAACAGCAACCAGTTCGGCTACTTATAGTAGGTCGTATTGGTTGTTCTGTTTGTTTGCGGGTGAAATGAAGGTCAAATTCGGTCAAATCACATTATTTACTACAGGAAAACATATATTTTCTGTTCGAAATGAGAATCTGTAATACAGCAACACGTTACCGTTCTTTCAAGTTTACCTCGTAGACTCCTTTCTGTTTCCGTTAACCAATCCCATGCTCGTGCGTATGGAAAGTTTCCACCGGTTGGTTGATATTTCCCCTCCCCTTTTCCGTATCTCTTCAAGTGCTCGCATCAGTCCCTTCCCAAGCCTTTATCCCCGTAAAACCATTGTCCGTGTTAAGCCTTTGTTCGTATTCTACTCCTTTCGTGTATTATTATGGAACTTCCTATACAAACGTGTAATGGTTGTAGTTATCCGTACTTAGAAGCCACAGGGAAGTTTCATGGAAATTACCATGGTACACCAGATGTAATTAACACTTTCGCCTCTACCACCTCTGGTACAGCAACAGTTGCTAGAGGACCCCGGTGTGACGGTCTGAACGATCTCCCGGTCTTAGAATTCTCCTTGACATTGTATAATGGTTCTTTTCCGTCATTAGCTCGCTTCGCTCGCATGAAAATAAAACATCTAGCTCGTATGTACTGGCAAGCGGTAATGTTGAGCTGCGCATGCTAACATTACAGGAAAATAAAACATCAACCTCGTATGCACTGGCAAATGGTAATGTTCGCGCATGCGCAGATTATCAAGGAGAATTCTGAGATCGGGGGATCGTTCAGACCGTCACACCGGCCTTCTAGGTCCTAATCATAAAGTACAGTAAGTCATTATTTTTACTTTAAGTTTAATACCTGGTTGGTGAATGCAGTTCATGATTAAAGTTATATTGATGTTAGCGTGCGCAGCTCAACATTACCGCTTGCCTGTACATATGAAGCTTGATGTTTTTATTTTTCCGCCACGGTGGAACGAAAACCATTAGATTTAGGGTAATGCATTGTTAGCGTGCGCAGCTCAACGTTACCACTTGCTAGTACATACGAAGCTTGATGTTTTTATTTTTCGGTGAGCGAAGCGAGCGCACGGCGGGACAAGAACCATTATATTTAGGGTAAAACATTTTGAACAGAAAATAGATTTGTTCCGTAACTGAAATACAAACGTACGCTATTTATTTAGGGCTACAGTATTTCTTACTGCGTAGCTGAAATGACAAGCCATTAAAATTTAGCGAGGGTTAACTACCCGTACCGCTAGTTTGCGGGGTTAGGGGGGTTAGCTTGCTACCGCTCCCACTCTCACACCAGGGATTTAGCTCACTTTGCTTTTGGCTCGGATGGTGTACGGTCGTTGCTGTTATTTGAACTGCCATTAATTCTTTTTTGCTTTTTCTTTGTGTTAGTGTGTGTATGTGTTGACTACTGCGAACATGCGCACCTCCTCTGGACTCGATGGCTGGACCTGCGGAACCTATATGTCGGCGGTGGTGATCGATCGCCACACCCTTTGTCCCGCTTGCAGAGGTCAACATTATGATTTCAACAAGTGTAGTGAATGTCGGGAGTGGTCTGCCTCCCAGTGGAAGAGGTTTGGGCGACGGCGGAAGAAGAAGTCTAAACGGGATATTTCTCTTTCAAAGGTTCCTTCGAAGGGGGAAAACCCAAGGTTTCTTCTTCCATCTTCTGATCTTCCTCCGAAGCTCCTAGTCGTTCGGTCTCTTCCGAGAGACTGTCGAGTAGTAGCGTAGACCCATTTAATTTCGGCCAATCCTGGTCCTCGAGAGATGGTGTTTCTTCCCCTAGTGAAGCTGCCCACCTCTCCCCCCGGGTGAGGCCTTGTCTAAGTCTTCTGTGTTACAGGTTTAGTCGTCCTTGGGGCTTCCAGGTCTGCCCTCCATGGACTCCTCGCTTCAGCTCATCCTCGGGAGTGCAAGTGTGCAGCCGTCGTCGTCGACTTCGGAGGTAGATCCTCTTGCGCTTGTCGACGTTGTGGGGTCAGAGGTATTTTCTGTGGTTTCTGCCGACCCAGAGGTGTTTTCTGTGGTTTCTGCCGACCCCCCCCTGCCCCTCCAGACTCTCCAACTGTTGCTGCCAAATTAGTTTCCCCTGGCCCTGATCATCCTTCGAGGGGGAAACTTAGTCCTATGTCTGTCTCTCCTGCAAGTGTTACTCCCCCTCGGGGGAGTTCACTCATAGAGACTCCCCTTCGGAGGACTCGTGCTGCTCATGGTAAGCTTGCTGATCCAACGGCCCCTAGCAGGCGTCTCTGTCACAGAGCTTGCCCGCTGCTTCGCTTTAGAGGTCGTCCTTCACTATCGGTGAAAAGGTGCCTCTTCGGCACTTCAGCCTTGTCATCGCAGCCGTTCCCTGCAGAGGAGTCTCCGCTTTAGTCGTCTCTTGGCTCTTGACCTTCGTCCGTTCCTGGACCTTCTCCCGACGACGCTGCTACTAGTTCTCTGACTTCAGTCCTGGACCCTTCTGTAGATCTTTCACGATCTCCATCGGTGGATGTTTGCCCTTCCAAAGGGCACATCCCGGTTCCTGTGCTACATGCTGACCTACCATCGCCGTTCCTGTTCCCGGTACAGCCTCCTGAGGCCCTACCAACGCTCTTCAGCTCGCCAGCTCCCAGATGTCAGGATGCCTGAAAACTTTTAAATCAATCAATCAATCGCCAGCTCCCTGCAGTGCACTAGTGCTCACCAATATCTTATCAGCCCCAGCCTGCTCATCAGAGCTCTACAACGTTTTGGCGCGCGCCTTCACCTGCTCGCCCTCAGAGCTCACCGAAACTTTAGCTCGCGCCAAAACCTCAGCGCGCAATCGCAACTTCGGTCTCCTGCTCGCCAACGCTCTCCTATACGACAGCTACAACCTGCGCGCCAGCTCTCTCCTATGCACCAACGATCTCCTGCGCGCCAACGAGCTCTTGCGCGCCAGCGTTCTCCTACGTGCCATCGTTCTCCCATTCGCCCTTGCCAGAGTTCTCCTGCTCGCCAGATCTCACCCGCACACACGCACCAACAGTGGCCCACGTGTCAGCGCTCACCTGCACATTCACGCAGTAATCAGGAACAGGTCACCATCGCCTCATTCCCCTCCCTGCAAACGCCTTTCACCACGTCCGCCGGGGAAGGGGGAATGGGCCTCTGCAGAAGGGTTCAGGATCCCAAAACTGCCTTCCTCTAAGGTGGACCCACCTACAGCAGAGCCTCCTCGTAGGGAGCCTTCGGTCCCTTTCCCTTCAGGAAATCTGTCTGACTGTGTGTCAGTCAGTCAACAGCCATGGTTCAGTGCTATAGTTAGAGAAGTGGTACAGGCCTTCAGTCCTGCTCTGTCTGGTCGCTCTTCAGAGCAGCCTATAGCTCCAGTAGACCCTCGGTAAGGAACCATGACTTCCTCCCCCTTGAAGAGGAAAAGAGGAGTCTCAGACGTGGTCACTTCCTCGAGGGTAAAGCTGACTCCGGTTAGACCATCAAGGCCACCTCCTCCTGCATCTTCCTCGGGATACTCTCCCGTCTCACCTTCGCCAAGGGAGTCGCATTAGGAAAGGACCTCCTCCCTTCCCCCTTCGGAGGAATCCTCCCCTCACACGGAGAGTTCCCCACCACCATTGGAAATCAGAAGGTACACGGCATCTCGGCCTTCGATACTGGAGTCCTATCTCCTTCCTCGGAAGGAGTCCAAAGACTCCAAGTCTCTGCCAAAGTCCTCTTCTAGGACTACCAAGTCTACAGAGACATCCAGTCACTCAAGGGATGTCCGCGACCCACCCGGGAAGAACTCTCGGGGATGGAAGAAGGAGACTTCGCTGTAAGTCCAACGTCGGAAGGAGAGCAAAAAGAGTCAGAACATGCATTCTGGCAGGTTCTGACTCTTAAAGGGTTCTCAATGGGTTTACCAACCCAGAGATACCCCTACTGGAGGGCAATTACAAGGTTTTAGACCGTGTCTTTAGCACCCAGAAACCTTCAAAGCCCAGTGCAGTCCTGCCCTGGTCTCAAGGGCTGAAGGGTACCAGGGCTAAGATCGTCCTACAGCTCACCGAATATGCCTCCTCCCATCGTTTCAGCTCTACCAATAAGCTTCTCCCACCTCCTCTGTTGGACCAGGTCGGTCTGGTGCTGATGAGCGGACCTCACGGCGATGGCTTGCATATACAAGTAAGAAGGTACTTTTCTCAGCCCTTGTGCTATCTGACTGCAGAGATAATCAGATGGACAGAAGACGACTTGGTAACCCTTTCAGCTTGCTTTATTCTGAGCAAGAGGAACATCTTGGCAGACAATCTGAGCAGAAAAACTCAGAGAGTTGGCTCTGAGTGGTCTTAGAATCAACAGATAACCAACAAAAGCTGAACTGTGAAATTTTCCGACAATAAGACCTGTTTGTGACGTCTAGACCGGAACATTCCGGGGTACAGATCCCCAGGTGTTCTTACATGACACTTTTCAAAAGACCTGGCGGTCAATCTAGACGTTTATATGTTTTTTTCTCCCGTCTGCCTAGTAAGGAGCTGAGCAAAGTACAAACATTGCAAGACCTTTCGATGACCATAGCTCCAATGCAGCAGTGTACAGAATGGTTCTACGTCTGCTCACAGAGACACCGACAGAGCTCCTTCCACTTCTTGATCTCAAGCAACCACATGTGCAGATATCCCATGGAACAGTAACATCGCTGTGTCTTCATGCTTGGAAGTTTTCTAGCAATCTCTTGCGGTACGGGGATTTTCGCAACCAGTTGTCAAAAGGATGGCTAGATACCCCCGAGAGTTTTTCAGTGTTAGATAGATGATGATGGCAGTGCCATTGAACTACCAGAAATGGCAATGAAATCAATGGTTGCATTCCACATGAAGTATTTGTTATGTTGCTCTGATAGATTTAATTTCACTCATACTGAATATTTCTGGACAGTTACACTTCCTGTGCAGTATTATAAGTGCACTGATACCTTTCCTAAAGATGAAATTCTCGTGATTTACTGAAATAACTGGAATCAATTATATGAGTTATGTACTTTTGTTCTTTTATTGAATTGTTGAAAATTATTTTTTTAATTTTTTACTTTTTTATTATTTCAGGGAAGACACAATTCCACTATTCCTTTAATAATAGAGTACCTCGGGGAGTTCAAACTCTGTTCAGTGTCGGCTGGGAAAGGCTATCGCTCAGCTTGAAGTCTCGCCTTTCAGCTAAACGGAGTAGACATTTCCTCCTCATACGCAGTTTCAAGCATACATGCCCTCAGACCATCTATGTGCAATGTAGTACGAATACTGCAATCCTGGAAAACAACACCTAATAAACCTCTGAAGAGTCAGTCCTCAGACCATGACTGGAAGCTAAATACTGTTTTCTTGTAGCCCTGGCCTCTGTTAAGAGAGTCACCAAGCTACACGGTCTGTCCTATGACATCGCCCAGGTTAGGGGGTGGGTGCAAGTGACATTCGACTGGGTCCCTGAGTTTACAGTACTAAGTCTCGAGATTGGTCTTAGCAGATCCTAGATACAGGACCATCCAGATTGAGTCTACAAACTATCACAAATAACTGACTGTTCGACTCTGTCTATTGGTCTGTTGAAGAGTTACAAAGAATTCAATTTCTTCCTGGATCAGAAGGTAATCGAACCAGTTCTTCAACCAGACTCGTCCCCTTCTGACCAAAGACATAGAGCTCATGACGCCAGGGGCATTAGTACATGTCTGACATGTAGAAGAACTTCAATGTGACGCAGGTCTTACAGGCGGGTGTGTGGAAACGTCAAACTAGGTTCACCACCCACTACATGCTAGGTGTAACCCACAGGAGCCTCGACACGTTCTTCATAGGTCCTGTGTTGGTTGCATAACATGTGAGCAATAACACCTCATCTCCATAACAGGAGAAGTAGCAGTCTGTCGAGGGCAGATGTTTCCCGGCTGTAAGTATGGTATATGTGTATAAGACTGGCCTTTCACCTTGCATTCTCCCCTGTTTTGGGGCTCGAGCAAGCCTAGGAATTTTGCAAGCTGACCTCCTCTGTCTGCATGTGGGTATCATCGTTCTTTGTGTAACCTAATATGTATATTTGTTACATCTCCGATCTCCCAGCGAGGTAGGAACCAAGTAACGGCCAGGTAAGAGGAGCATAGCGGAGCTCCAGGTAAATTCTTACCTAGCCGGGTCACATTGCTTAGTTTGATACCTTCGCACAAAAGCTCAGGCTGGTATATCCCATAGGGAATTAGCGAAGTGATACGGTGCGCTCTTCCACAGTTCATGCGAAGCATAAGAGTCACGCCCCGGGTCAGAGACCAGCCAGTTGGTCTTGATTTTCCACCCACTTAAAAGTGAGTCTCCATTGTACATACATATACTAAGGCACTTCCCCCCAATTTTGGGGGTTAGCCGACATCAACAAATGAAATAAAACAAAAAGGGGACCTCTACTCTCTACGTTCCTCCTAGCCTGACAAGGGACTCAACCGAGTTCAGCTGGTACTGCTAGGGTGCCACAGCCCACCCTCCCCCGTTATCCACCACAGATGAAGCTTCATAATGCTGAAACCCCTACTGCTGCTACCTCCACGGTTATCTAAGGCACCGGAGGAAGCAGCCGAGCCTACCGGAACTGCGTCACAATCGCTCGCCATTCATTCCTATTTCTAGCACGCTCTCTTGCCTCTCTCACATCTATCCTCCTATCATCCAGAGCTTTCTTCACTCCATCCATCCACCCAAACCTTGGCTTTCCTCTTGTACTTCTCCCATCAACTCTTGCATTCATCACCTTCTTTAGCAGACAGCCATTTTCCATTCTCTCCATAGTAAAGAGCTGAAAAGTTTAATTTGGTACCGACACAAATGACAAATTTAGAAATAATTTTTATTTTTCCTAACCTTACAAACCTGAAGCTCTTTACGTATACTGGCCTGCTCTCACCTAAGCCCCAGGAAGACCTTGCAAGTGAAAAGTGGCTTGTGTTAGCTACTGCCGGCGTAAGTGGGGTGATTGGTTTACCCTCGCTATCCCCCCACCCACTAAATAGCGGAGGGGAGTAACATCTCTCGAAAAGTTTTAGGGCTAGTTTCAGCTGTCAGGTTTTTACGATTAAGAAAAATACTTTATTTCCAAATTTGTCATTTTTTTTTATTTTGAATTATTGATTTTTATTATTTCTGATGTTGGAGGTTATAATTTGTTCTTTAAATAACATTACAGTGAACCCTCGCTACTTCACGGTTCGACCATCGCGGATTCACCACTTCGCGGATTTTTTTCATAACCCATGTCTATACATATATTGCGGATTTTCCGGAAATATCGAAAATACCACGATGTGACCGATGGTGCGAGATTGGAGAAAGTAAGGAAAATTGAATCATGATTGATTTTCAATAGAGTCCTTTCAATACACGTCATCAACCTTCCGGTCCGCCATCTTGGAGGGCATACAAAGACGCGTTCAGTGAATAGCTATGGTTGAACTGTTGAATATTTAGCCATTTCGTCACATTCACATTCACACAATGCCCAGTTTTTGCGCTATTGTTGGCTGTGGGAATCGAGGACGAAGAGATGACAAGAGTTTCTACTGCATACCGGCAGTTATTCAGAATCAGGAAAAAGATACAGAGGAATTATCCAAGCGCAGACGTGACTTGTGGTTGACCAGAATATCACGGGCCGATCTTCGTGAATCCTCACTACCCTACGCACGTATCTGTTCTGATCATTTCATATCAGGTCAGTCTCGGCTAGGCCCTAAAAGTATCATTATTCCTGTGTAAACATGCTATATCCGATCGCATGGGTGACTTCACAAGTATCAACGTCAGTTCAGTGTGTAGTGTGTGTGGGGGAGGGGGCATCTCAATTTTTAAACATCAAAAGGGGCATCTCAATTTTTAAACATCAAAAGGGGCATCTCAGATTTACAAAACAAAAATTAAAAGCGCCCATATTGGCTATATTAACAAAGGCTACTTACCTAGGTCTCTCTTTCGCCTAGGTGCTCATGCCTATATATAATTAAGTGTATATGTATATTTATTTTAATTTGTGTATTAAATTGTGCAGACATACAGGCCTATGTGATGAATAAACATTGATTATAAATAATAATAATGATATCTGAAGGCTGGTTTAATCCGAAGGGGTCTTCAGCTTATATATGAAACATCGAAAAAATAATTAAACTTGCGCATTTAATTGCAAGGAGCCAAAACGATCATCCAAGAGCATTACAATAAGAGTTTGTCCATCATATGTTTATATGTATATAAGAAATTATAGCATTTGTAACCAAACACAAACACAATGGTTAGGCATGAACTGATAAAGATTTGACATAATAATGCAAAACTTTTACATATATTTTGACAATAAAAAATTATAATACACAAGGTTAGGCTAAATGATCAATATTAGCATTATGATTATAAACACTCTCTTCATCGGCCCAGTGTTTATCTAATTTTGGACTTAAAAGCATTAAAGGGAAAAACAACAAATTTTGGAAGCAGATTATTCAATGGAAATGTATGCCCACTCATGTTCTGGGTTGGCCGACAGTACCAAGTAGTTCACCATATCAATGTATGAAATACTGGGAAAATCCTCAATATTTTGACTGAATGAATTCTGCATCTGGTATGGATCTAGGCCATCAATTAGATCGAGTTTCTGCTTGTAAAAACGCTTATCATCACCTGACAATTGTTTGACAAAGTCGCTCTCATTGTCCATATTCGCTGTAGCAGCCGCCATGTTTTCGCTTTGTATGCCCTCCAGCATGGCCGCCGGCGATTTCCAGTGACGTCATTGAAAGCACTCTATATAAATGAAACTTTGAGGAGCAACAAAGATATCATTTTTTAGAGAGATAGAGAGAGGTAAGGAATGGGAGGTAGTGAAAAGTAGCCCACAGAGAGAGAGAGAGAGAGAGAGGTAGAGAGAGAAAGAGAGAGAGAGGTAGAGAGAGAGAGAGAGAGAGGTAGAGAGAGAGAGAGAGAGAGAGAGAGAGATAGGTAGAGAGAGAGAGAGAGAGAGAGAGAGAGAGATAGAGGGGGGTTTAAATGTAATAAACAAAAAAATTTGATAGGTTATAACACATTGGTGCTTATGTAATATCAACTGTATACTGTAGACGGTTTGAATAAGTTAAGAAATGGTATAAATGATACTTTGTTAGTGTATTCGTACACACTCAAGAGCGGCAGCTAGATGACAGCTGATCTAATCACAGCCAAAAGTAAAAAAAAAAAAAGTCAACAATACTCGATTTTTAAAACACCCGAAATTTAAAAACAAAAGTACACGCTTTCTTAATGTGCAATTAACTATTTAAAGAGTGGCAATTTTCTAGAATAAAATATTTCCCAAAAAATAGTGGTTTGCTGATGAAATCGGATGCCCTATTTTTGGCTATGATTGAAATGGATGTAGACTCGGCCTAATTATTTCATTTCGTATTTAATTGACACTAAGAAAACTAATTTTAGTTTCTTCATCTAAATGTAAGTATTGTATAACACGAAGAGAGAGAGAGAGAGAGAGAGAGAATGAATCAGCTGTTGTAATCAAATGGCGTGTTTTTGTTTCGTGAGAATTTCATCGCCACGACTTTAACAACAACATACTGTACTGAACTTTACAGTATTATACAGACTACTGTAATATGATAAAGTAAAATATTTGTAATCTATTTTATATGAAATGGGGCTATTTTTGTTTTGTTTAAAATTTACATTTACGTATGTAAAACAACTCTCTCTCTCTCTCTCTCTCTCTCTCTCTCTCTCTCTCTCTCTCTCTCTCTCTCTCTCGTAGATTGTTTTCCTGCTTTGCTACGTATGTATGATTTTATATAGATACGGTAAATAATATTTGTAATAACATATTTTATAAAAGCTTTTACTGTAATATCATTTTTTATCACTTTCATCATGCGGGTTAAATTCCTTAGTTTGTTTACTGAGCGTACTTTATGACGCCGTCGTTTCAGGCGGCGTCATAAAGAAAAAAATTTCATTTGGAAGTCCTAAGAAAAATTAAGTAAAACATTAGTAATAACCAAATCAACATACTGTACTGAATAATCAATATAATTGATGCAAAAACTAACCTATAAACAGATGTGTAAATGCGTTTGTTTCTTCATTAGGATCAGAGATAAACGTAAACAAAACATTGGTTGCCATTTTTTATCGTGCTTTTTGGCGTGTTTAGGAAACGCATGATATAAAGTCGCCTTTAATAATTGTGCCTGTTTTAGTTTAGGGTACTGTATTACATGCATTAAGTGTTCTGTACATTAAAGGGTAGTTTGTTAACAGTACTACGTACAAGGGAAGGTTTTAAAAGTCTGAATATACATGTTAAATAAATAGGTAAATATGGTGTTACTTCTTCGCGGATTTTCACCTATCGCGGCCGCGTCTGGAACCTATCTACCGCGATAAACGAGGGTTCACTGTACACACCTTTAGAAATGAGTGTACTGTACAGTACTGTATACTGTGTGTATGTATAGACATGTGAAACCCATCAAGTTAATTGCCTTCATTTCTTATGGGAAAGATGTTTTGTGGCTTAGAGTATTTTGGGTTGTGAGCTTGCTCCCAGAACGAAATGTATTCATAAACCGAAGTACCGCCGTAAACTTTCCACAATATTCAGTGTTAGATAGATGTTGATGGCGGTGCCATTGAACTACCAGAAATGGCAAGGAAGTCAATGGTTGCATTCCACATGAAGTATTAATGTTGCTCTGATAGATTTAATTTCGCTCATACTGAATATTTCCGGACAGTTGTTTTTCCTGTACAGTATTGTAATACGAGTGCAATGTTAGAACATCAGTACACTGATACCTTTCCTAAAGATGAAATTCTGATTTACTGAAATAACTGGAATCAATTATACGAGTAATGTACTTTTGGTCTTTTATTGAATTGTTCAAAATTATTTTTTTATTTATTACTTTTTTATTATTTCAGGGAAGACACCCGATGACGATACAAAAATGGGAACAATTGGCTTACGACCTGGAACAAAGGTATGTTCTCAGTGAGGTTACAGTGAAATTCGGCCATTTAATTCTTTATTGTAAAGTATTTGAATTAAATGATTTGATTGAAGGGTAGAGTTTCTTCAATCATTGAATTTTTGATGGTGGTACTAGAAAAAATTCATGTAATGTGTTCTATCTTTTGTACTGCTGTGTTAGGGCAAAGGTATTTCTACATTTTTATGAACTATTGATTGTACCAGAACTAAATACAAACTTACTGTATACGCTATTTACAATGAAGATGTATTTCGGCGACCGCTGAAACTAGTCGCACGACTTTTATGCCAGGTGTAACTACCCTCCACTAGTTAACGGAGGGGGAGGGGCTGGGTAGACCAACCACCCAGATCATACCAGCACTAGTAACTGAGCACCACCTTTTATTTCGGCTCGGTAGAGAAGAGACGTAGCCTTGCTCTCCTGTCTAAAACCTTTTTACTGGCTCATGATTAAAAGCAACTGCCCTAAAAGCCTGGGGAAGAGAGTGCGCAGTTGTTATATTATGTTTGTTCCCTCGGTGGTCTTTTCCCGTCCTAGTCTATAGGGGTTCCTCCAGAGGGAGTTTTTTTGTTACATAATTTATTTTATTTTTCTTCAGTTAGTGATGCAGTTCTTCGTTTGACTATGAGAGCCGACAAAGTAGAGCTGTTTCGTTCATGCCTGGGGAATCTACTGTCACTGCCGGCCTCCAGTTGGCATCATCAGGGGCGTCATCCCTTCTCCTTAGAAGTATGCCCGTGGCATCTCCTGATCAACACTTCATCTTCGAGGAACTACCTCCGGCTACGCTTCCTCAGGGAGCGCTCCTAGCAGATCATCTTGCAGTGCTGCCAGGAGGTTCGCCTCCAGGGGTTGGACTACTTTCCCTTCTGAAGGAGAGTTTTCCTCACCAGGTGTTGGATTGTATCTCCCTTCCGAGGGAGAACTTCCTTGCATCTTCTTCATCACTTCATCGACTCCGACTGCTGTTGCTGTCTTCGCCTAGACTACGCTTCCTTCTTGATGAATCTCTCTTCCTTCCGGGGCAGAGCATAGTCTTAGGGATCACCTCTCTCATTTGTGAGAGGGGCCACTCATAGAGAATCCTTTTCGGAGGATTGCTGCTGCTAAAGGTCAGCTTGCTGATCTACCGGCCCACAGGGGCGTCATCCCTTCTTTTTCAAAGTACGTCTTCGCCTCCGGTGAAGAGATGCTTCTCTGGTTCTTCAGCAACGCAGCCCTCCCCCGCAGAGGAGCCTCCTCTTTCATCGTCTTCAGACCGGTTCCTGGACCTCCTGATGTCGCTGCAGCTAGTCCTCAGACTTTGGTCCTGGACTCTTCTGTGGGTCGTTCGCGATTCCTGCCGGTGGAAGTTTGCCCTTCCAAAGGGCATATCTCAGTTCCAGTTCAACCTTCACGCCGACCTGCTGACCTACCTTTACCGTTTCTGTCTCCTATTCATCATCTGCCTACTCATGCTGCACCTCCCAAGCGTTTAGCAGCGTACCAACACTCTCCAGCGCGCCAGTGCCCTCCAGTGCACCAGTGCTCACCAGCATTACGTCAGCGCCCTCCAGCACTTTCCAAAGCGTTATCGCTCGCCAGCGCTCTCTGGTGCTTCAGCCCCCTTCAGTGCCTCAGAACTCGCCTGCTCATCTGCACATTCCAATGTCCCAGCAATCTCCTGCTCGCTGGCGCTCTCCAGCGCATTCTTTCTGGTCTAAGGACCAACGTTTGCAAGAGCACCTTTGCTCGCCAGCACAACAGCGCTCCCCTGCGCAGCTGCACTCTCCTACACGCCAGTGCTCTCCTGTGCGCTAGCGCTATCCAGCTCGTCGGTGCTCGCCTGGGCACTAGCGTTCTTCAGTTCGCCAGCACTCCCCTGCATGCCCGAGCTCAACTGTGCACCAGCGCTTGCCTCCTCGCCAGCACTTGCCTGCTCGCCGGCACTCTTCTGCGCTTTCACCAGAAACTGCGCACCAGCATCCTCCTGCGCAGCTCCGTACTGCGCGCCCCGCGCTTTCTTGCATGTTCTTTGGAAACTGGTCAGCGGTTTCCTGCACACTTGCGCGAGAGGCAAAAAGAACGAAAGGGAAAACTTTTTGACAGGTCACCATGGCCCCATTCCCCTCCCAACAAACTCATTACAGCACGGCCGCCGGGAAAAGAGGGAAGAGGCTTTACAGGAGGGTTCAAGATCCTGAAGATTCCG
Source organism: Palaemon carinicauda (assembly GCF_036898095.1). NCBI lineage: Eukaryota > Metazoa > Arthropoda > Malacostraca > Decapoda > Palaemonidae > Palaemon > Palaemon carinicauda. The sequence continues at coordinate 46,230,826 of NC_090763.1, forward strand.
TCTTCCAAGGCGGATCCATCGCATCTACCATCAGTCGAGACTCTTCACAGGGAACCTTTGGTCCCTGTCTCTTCAGGGGGTTTTTCTGACAGTATCATTTTCAGCAAACATGATCAGGACATTGCGAACTGCCTATCATTAGCTCGCCAATCTCTGATTTCCAGCTGGCCGATCACTAGCTCACTGACCGCCATTCACTAGTCCGCCGATCGTCAATTTCTAGCTCATCTTCCACCAATGAGAAATCATCAACCGACTGATTGCTAGATCACCGTTTGTTAATTGCTAGTTCTTCTTTCTCTGATCATTGACCGCCAGTCTCTACAATTGCTAACAATCTCTGATTGCTAGCAATCCGATCGACGATTTCTAGTCTATAACCAGTCATCATCTTGCTGATCACTAGTTCGCCAATTGCTAGCTTGTCTTTCTTCGATCATCCACCTCAGCTCGCTGATCTCTGACCAGCTAATCGACAGCTTGCTTATCTCAAGCTTGCCAATCACCAGTCCTCAATTGAGCGCTGATCAGGGCTCTCCAAGCCGATCGCCAACTTTCCTTGGCTGACTGATCAGACAACCATCATCTGCCTATCAATTACCATCTTCGGCTCACAGATCGCCGATTCACCGATCATCGGCAGTTCGCTGTTTACTAGCAGTTCGTCACTCAGACTCTCTCGTCAACCTCTGCCCGGGGTTCCCTAGATCGTAAGGCAAACAGAACACTTCTCACTGCTCGCCATTCGTCGTCACACCAATCCACTAAAGCGATCGACAGCCCCCATCAGCGGCTTGTCGACAGGTGACTACTCGCGAGCACTCTCCAACTGTACAGTAGCCACGATACCCAGCCATTGACCATTGGTTAACGTTAGCCAGACCAATGCTGTTCTAAGAAATAGCATCAACCCCATCAGGGCATATGGTAGGGTCAAACGTTGCCTTACCCACTTTTTTCAGTTAAAGGAATTCTCTCCCAGGGAAGTATCCTTACACAGGGTATCGTGTCCCATCCTTTCCTCCACGATTCAAGACCCCAGCGTCAACAATCTTCCATGCGAAAAGATCCGCAAGGAGCTGTCCCTTGAGTCGATGTCCACACCATGTGGGAGAAGTTCGGACAAAGGGTAAGACCACATGTCTTCGTGTGTACGCTGGACCTAAAGGACGCATACTTCCAGTCCCAAACCATCTATCTTCTATGAAGTATCGGAGATTCAGTCTAGATAAAGAAAAAACACCAGTTCAGGGCATTGTGCTTCGGTCTTTCCACAGCACCCATCCTGGGCTCACAGGATTGGCTTCTGTCTCTTCTGTTTTCTGGACGACTGACTGATCCTAGCAGACTCGGTGGCAACCTTGCATTAGCACCGAAATTGCGGATGAATTTTTACCAAGATCTGGTGATCATGGTAAACCTTGGGAAGTCTTCATCACTTCCCTCTCAGAAGACTGGCATATCTGGGAATGATTTTAGACACCAATCTCCACAAAAACCTTCTGATCAAAGACAGGATAACAAGGCTTAGAAAGGTCACAAGACCCTTTCTCAAGATGAGATGAGAAGAACTCCCAGCCCAGAGTGACTATTTCTCTTTGGAAATCTATCATCCCTGGCTTGTCTAGCTTCCAACAGCTTCCTCAGGATTCGTTCTCTCCAGTGGCAGCTTGAGTCCGATTGGATTCAGGTCTTCGATTCCCCAGACATTCTGATCCCCATGGGACTAGGAGCTTGGACGAGCTTCAAGGGATGGGTGTCAGTTGAGAATCTACAGTGGTGTAATCTTCTCATCCTCCCCCTCCCCCCAGACTTGATGCTGTGCTTAGACACATCAAAAGAAGGGAGGCGGGACCATCGTGGAGCACCACACAACCTCAGGCCTCTGGAGAAGGTCTGAAAGTACCTTCACTTAAATCTCTTAAGATGAAGGCCAACTTTCTGGTCCTTCAACAACCTCATCAGTTCCTGACGGGCCACTCAGTGGTGTGATGAGCGACAACACCACATAGGGGCTCACATCAACAAGCAAGAAGGAACTTGCACACAGCCTCTTCCCATCTAACATTATAAATGTTAAGATTGGCCGAAGTCCGCTTCATTCCAGACTAGAGGAATGTGCTCGTCGACAATCTGTGCACAGCATCTCAGATAAGGTGTACCGAATGGTCTTTGAATCACCATGTAGCCCACAAAGTCCTGACTTTATTGGGTTCTCCAACTAAGGATCTGTTCACAACGCCCCTGAATCTCAGGCTTCTGCTGCTTCCCAGTCCTAGACCCCAAGGCTCTCTGGCAAGAGGCATGCCAACAACAGTGGGTACAAAGACGACGTTTACATCTCGTCCCCGTTTTCTCTGAAGAGAAGGGTACTCAACAAGGCTAGAACATCAGTCAGCCTCTCAAAGTCTCCATACCAATCGACCTACTCATGCCGACTTCTTCCCCCACTGTCCAGGCCTTTATTTGAGACGGCCTTGGCTGAATGCCCTCGTAGGCCCCAGTGCTGGGCTATAGCCTGAATTCATAAATCCAAATCCTCCCTCTCCTTCATAATCTTCCCTCAATCTCTTAATTATTGATGGTGCTCATCGTTTAGTTTGTTGGTTTTGATACATGTACCTTGTTTGTGTGCTAAGAAACGAACCATATGGAGAAATTGATTATGTACTTGTCATGGTTATTTGGAAGTTGATGTGAATATATTCAAGTTTTTATTGATTTTGTAGTTTGTAGAAGTTGCATAACTATATTCCAACTTATAAATTCTTCAAATATTAGATAATGATGATGGGTTCACTCGAATCAAGTGTGGAAGAAGCTCAACGAATACCAGAGAATCTCCCACATGTTATAAATGACCTCGATATTGAAGAGGAAGAAGTTGCGATTGAAAATCGTTCAGAATATCTGCGAAAGGTGAGTTTCTTAAAGTTTTATTTTTTTTTTAATAGGTGTTAAATAGATCTCAGAAGGAATTACATTGCATTTTTGCAGAACTTGTGTTTATGCCTTAATATTGGGCAATTATTTTACCTAGTGTATTCTGAGGTGATATATCATTTAACCACTTTTGAAAGCTCAATTTGGTTCTACATTGGCTATTTTACAAGCAATTTATTTCAATCTCTAACCTTACGTTTTTTATATGTAAGCTCTAGACTAGACTGTAATTCAGGCAGAAGAGAGACAAGACAGAATATTGTAAACAGAACTTATTTTATGTCTTTAAGCAGCAATGATGATGATAGGGGGAGTGTAGGAAGGGCATCTAAGGTTGATGCTATATGCAGATGACCTAGTGTTAATAAGGACTCCAAGGAAGGTAGGTTGTGGAAATGTTTGAAATGGCTCAGAGTGGAATGTAGAGGAAAGGACTGAAAATTCAGTACATGCCCCCCCCCCCAAAAAAAAAAAAATCACTGATAATAACTTGAAAGTTAAGGAAACAGTATAGTTGGAAAATTAGCCACTGGGTTATTGTTGGAAAGGGTTTGTACCAAACAAATGTAATAGATGGTGTCTGTCACAGTAGGTGGTCCAGATTACAAAATCTACATTAAGTAATAGATTGTAGTAGTGAAAGTAGGAGAATTATCTCAATACTGTACAGTATATCAAGGGTTAATAGTTGCTATCACAACAAGTGTTCAGGATTACAAAATTCACATGGAGGAAGAGAGTTTAGGGGCACAGAATGTATAATTGAAGCAAATGGGGAAGATAGAGGCCAAGAATCTTGCTGTTGTACATGAGCAGGTCTTTGAAGAAGTAGAGCATTTATGGTACTTTGAGATATTGGCCCGTGAAGCAGGAATCGAAAGTGCCAACAACATAGAGGAAATAGAGAAAGGTATTGCCAGAGTAGTAAATACGATTATCCTATTTGTTTCTTTATAAATGCCATTATTGGTATAAAAGACATGGTGCTTTATATTGCACGGATGTGGGCTCTGAGAGAGAGGAGATTTTGTAAAGGGTTGACCTTGATATTCTAAGATTAATGGCTGGAACACAGTTGGAAGGTCATTTATGAATGAGAAATATGGTGTCCAGAAGCTGTGGAAAAGGCTGAAAACTTTTAAGGCTAAGATGAATTGGTCATTTGATTGGAAGGGAAGAGGGACAGTTAAGTGAAAAGAAAAGAACTGAATTAGGAAATGGAAGATCAAAGATCTTTAGGAACCCTAGGAAATCATGGAAAATGTGATAAAGGAAGACTTAGGCCTGGTGGGAGTTCAAAAAGGCAAAGTAGGGGTAGAAGTTAATAGAAAAAATTCCTTTAAAGTCCCTCTCAAGGAAAGAGACAATGTTAAAGTGGTTATGATGATGAGAAATTGGGGAAGTAATACAACTGATTTTTTTTTTATGTGATAAAATATGAAACAGTATTGCCATGTCACGGTTTCTATACTAATGAAACCTCTGCCATAGAGATTACTAAGGATTTTTGGTTTGCACCAGAAATTGCAAAGGTGGGAGTTGCTTTCATTGACAATGTAATCACTTGTTTTAGGTAATGGTTTGATGAGCTGTATTTCATTTACTAAATTAATTTTTGAGCTATTTAGATATGATCCATTAGTCGTAGAAAGAATCAGACTCCAAATAAGGCTATTACTATACTATAATGGTATACAATTGTGATAAGTAATATCAGTTTTAGCTAGTTAGTAATATGTTATGTAAATTAATAGCCTATTTGTTCCGACACTAAAGACAAACCCTTTCACTCTTTATTAGGGATATACTTTCGGTAAAACTGGAAGACTAGCAATAAGACTTTTAGCGAAATATAACTACCCTACCGCTAGTTTGCGTCGGGTAAGTGGATTGTACGAGCTATTCGTATCACCACTTTTTCTTTTTGCTCAGCTGATAGTGGACGTTTGTCTCTCTGCCTCCCAACCTGGTTGCCTTGGTGACTAATTTTTTCTTTTCTTTATAAGTGTGAGTCTGACTTCGGGTTGTCATGCCAACTTGCCCAGGACCTGAATGGCGCAATTGGGGCACCTTCATTTCTTCGGTCGAGACTGACCCACATTTGTTGTGTTCGGCCTGTAGAGGACGACCGTGTACGCAGGATGACACTTGTGAGGAGTGTCAGGAATGGTCTTCCTCCTAGTGAGAGAGATTTGGACAGGGGTGTAAGAAGATATCTAAGAGGGATTCTTCTCCTTCGGGGTCATCCTCGAAGTCGAAGAAACCTCATACTTCTTCTTTAACCCCTCGATCTCTTCCTGAATCTTCTGTTCGCTCCGTCTCTCCAGGCGATTGATCGAGTAAGAGTGTTGACCATTTAACTCCAGGACAACCCTTAGATTAGAAGAAGTCCTTTTCAGTAGATGATTTGTTGCAGATTTGGCCTTCCCTTGGTGTTGCTGGTCCCCCATCAAAGGAAGGTCTTTTGGAGTTGCTGAAGTTGGGAGCTGAGAGGAAACATACATCAGCTTCCTCAGAGGTGGAGTTGGATACCCCTAAATATGAAAGTTTTGTTCTGGAAGAGTTCCTTTCTTCTGCTGCCAGAGCTGTGTTGCTGGTTCCAAGTTCTCCACCTTCGCTTACCGCCGACGAACGTGCTTCCCCTTGCCCTGAGTACATTCAGCCTGTGGAGGTGGGGCAAAGTCTGAGGCATACACTATTCTGGTTCCTCTAAGGGTCATCTTTCTAGTTTTCGGGTTAGGTCCTCCCCGGAGTGGTCTCTGCCACATGGTTCTGCTAGTCGGCGCCCGGCTTCTTCTCTGCTCTTATCCAGCCCATTGGAGTATGGTTTACCTGTGGATGTTGCTTGCTCCCTGCGAGATCAATGTACACCTTCCTTGCCACAGCCTGTTCCTGTCTAGGAGTGCTCACTGTTCCCCTAGGGGAATCCAGATCATGACACCTTCATCGCAGGAGCGCAGAGTGCACCACGCTACCCAGCGTTCTCCACCCTTGTCCTTCATATCATAGGACATCTCGTTTCAGCTCCAGAAGCGTGCCAGCACGGGAACCAGTCCCTACTCGTCACCATGTGTCAATGCGTGAACCAGTCCCTACTCGTCATTATGCGTCAATGTGTGAACCAGTCCCTACTCGTCACCATGCGTTAGCAATTGAGCAGTCTCCTGCGCGCCAGCGCATTCCAGCACGCTTCCAGGCAATGCGTAACCCAGCTGTTTGTTACCAACCACATCGAGATCAGCTATCTTCTTGCAAGCATGTGCCAGCACATGACCACTCGCCGTCCGATTGCTACCCGCCTCGTGAATCTTCCAGGTCTAGATTTCCTGAGCATGATCTGCAGTCCATGCATGAGCGCCCTGCTGCTTGCGGGCATATCGCCCATGCCTAGACCATCGGTAGCAGCTCGCGCTCCAGCCCCTGCGTGCTCTTCATCATAAGCTTATGAGCGCCCGGTAGCGCATGGCGGCGCGGCTGCTCACCAATTCCCGTCAACACGCACACAACCGGTAGAGCGTTAGCCCCAAGTTTCATTTTGCCCAGCAGTGTAACATTCGACCAGCGGAATGGAGCCGACCAATTCCATTCATAGTCACCCCTTAAGAGCTCAGCACGTGTTCTCCTTTGCGTTCTCCAGCTCGCTCTCCCAAGCCAGAGGGAGAGGCCATGCCAATAACATTATGGCCAGGTAAGCTTTCTTTTCATTTCAGGTTCCAAAACCTCGGGCTCCTAGGAAGCATTCCCCCTCTCGTAACTTGCCCAATGAGAAGCCTTCTTTGATTTCATCCTTCGAGATGACATTCCATGGTTCAACACTTTGGTGAAGGCAGTGAGTTTGGCAGTTTCTGGCGCCTCTGCTTAAGGTAAGCAATTATCGACAGCTTCCACAAGTACGCCCAGTATCCCGCTAGAGACAATTTCTTCAAAGACCTCTTCCCTACTCTTCGACCCTAGACGCAGGTCTGCAGTGCTAGAGGCACCCAAGGACCAGCCTCAGATGTGCGTCTCCCCGATTAGGGTCAGAGTTTGTGTTCCCATGGGCTCTGTGGAGGTAGTCCAGCAGGGTTTTCCCAGCTTCCCATGACCCCAGTCATAACGATGAAGAAGAGGAGACAGAAGAAACCGACTCCTCCCCCGGGAGACAACCTTCACCCCTGTACAAGTAGCGGTCGCGATCTCCCAGGGAGATCTGCCTAACTTTGTCATACCGCCTCTCTCCCGTCGGGGTAGTTCCTCCAGAGCAGCTGACTGGACCAACCCCAGTCAGCTCCTTCTCCGTAGGGCATGCCTCATTCCAGCAGACGTAGGGAGGAATCAAGACCCTCCCTGCTAGAGGAGTTTCTTCCTCCCCCAAGGGAGAGCAAGGAATCGAAGACGATCCCCAAATACATTATGGCTAGGTCTTCCCGTCGGGGTAGTTCCTCCAGAGCAGCTGACTGGACCAACCCCAGTCAGCTCCTTCTCCGTAGGGCGTGCCTCATTCCAGCAGACGTAGGGAGGAATCAAGACCCTCCCTGCTAGAGGAGTTTCTTCCTCCCCCAAGGGAGAGCAAGGAATTGAAGACGATCCCCAAATACATTATGGCTAAGTCTTCCCGTCGGGGTAGTTCCTCCAGAGCAGCTGACTGGACCAACCCCAGTCAGCTCCTTCTCCGTAGGGCGTGCCTCATTCCAGCAGACGTAGGGAGGAATCAAGACCCTCCCTGCTAGAGGAGTTTCTTCCTCCCCCAAGGGAGAGCAAGGAATCGAAGACGATCCCCAAATACATTATGGCTAGGTCTTCCCGTCGGGGTAGTTCCTCCAGAGCAGCTGACTGGACCAACCCCAGTCAGCTCCTTCTCCGTAGGGCGTGCCTCATTCCAGCAGACGTAGGGAGGAATCAAGACCCTCCCTGCTAGAGGAGTTTCTTCCTCCCCCAAGGGAGAGCAAGGAATCGAAGACGATCCCCAAATACATTATGGCTAGGTCTTCCCGTCGGGGTAGTTCCTCCAGAGCAGCTGACTGGACCAACCCCAGTCAGCTCCTTCTCCGTAGGGCGTGCCTCATTCCAGCAGACGTAGGGAGGAATCAAGACCCTCCCTGCTAGAGGAGTTTCTTCCTCCCCCAAGGGAGAGCAAGGAATCGAAGACGATCCCCAAATACATTATGGCTAGGTCTTCCCGGCAGATCCAGAAGACTTGTGAGGCAGCTCCTTCAGCATCAGTAATGTCAACAAGAGACGTTCCTACGTCATCCAGGTACAATTTTGACTATGACCTACCCCGGACTTCTTTGGGTGAGAGCTTTTGGTTGGATGATAACCAGGACTTGGGCAATGAGGACTATCTCCTTAGAATGGCTAGTCCAAAGTATACTGAAGGGGAAGAGAAAGAGTCCGAATACGCATTTGACAGGTTTTGGTCAGTGTGAGGGCCATTGATGGCCTAGATAATCCAGCTGTTGCCCCTCAAGATGGCAAAGATACCGTTCTAGACCAGCTTTGCCCTGGTCCAGGGGGTTGGAGGGGGCCAGGAAGAAGGACTTTGCTCAGATAGCAGGTATGATGACTTCTCCAAGCAGGTACCTCTTCAAAACTCCTCCCACCTCATTTCGTCCAACAGAGGAGGTATTACGAGGTGTCAGACGAGAGCCTCTCGGCATTACAACTAGATCCTGACAAGGAGGGTCTCTTGTAATAGGCTTTCGAGTCTTTGGTCACTTTCGCAAGTGCAGATGCCCTCAACATGGAGAAGGTTGCGAAGTTTGCCATGCTGGCAACATTGTGGCTGGATCTATGGTTGACGTCAGCTGGACACCTCATTAAGACAGAGGATTGGTCCAAGGAGAGGACGAGGATGTCGATGGCGACTTTCCTGTTATCAGGTACCTGAACTTTGGAGTTTCTTAGGCGAAGGGACCCTATGATTGAGAAATTCCATCGTCAGGTTCCTAAAGCGGAGGTGACCAAACTACGTAATTCGACTTAAGAGGAACCCTCTCTGTTCAGCACAGAAGACATCGAATGAGCAGCGGATCGATGGAGGAAGTCCATCACTTCTAGGTCCTACAGGGCAGCTCCCCCTCCAAGGAAGCTGCAAATGTCGAGGCCACAGACTGACAAGACCACAGACTCTTCCCAAATCTCATCAAAGAAGCCATTTCCTGATAGATATCAAAAGGGAAACAAGTCGAATCGAGTAGGCAAAGGAGGTAGAGGTAGCGGGAGAGGCTGCTCATGCTAGGGAGGGCAATCCTCTCACTTGTCCACCAGTGGGGGAATGCCTACAATGCTGGTGGCAGAGATGGTTGCAGTACGGGGCCAAACGCTGGACAATCTCCATGATTTCTTCTGGGTATTGCATCCCATTCCTGCAATCTCTCCCTCCATTGACTCAGAGTCCAGTTCCATCGAGTTCCTACCTGAAGGTATATGTGAAGGAGCTGACCCTCTGGGCCAAAGTCCAGACCTTGTTGGAGAAGGGTGCTCTCCAGGAGGTCCTCGACTGGTCCCCTGGCTTCTTCAGTCGACTCTTGTGAGAAAGGCGTCTGGAGGCTGGAGACCAGTCATCGACCTCTCGGTTCTGAACCAGTTTGTTCTACAAACTCCGTTCAGCATGGAGACGGCAGACACATTCAGACAAACAGTAAGACCACAGGACTTCATGTGCACGCTGGACCTCAAGGATGCATACTTCCAGATCCCAGTCCATCCGTCTTCAAGGAAGTATCTAAGGATCATCCACGACAGCAGGCAATACCAGTTAAAGGTGCTGTGCTTCTGTCATTTAACAGCACCCTAGTTTTTCATGCTAGTTTCCACCCTTGTGTCAACCTGGGCCCACAGGATCGGCATCTATCTCCTAAGATACCTGATCGACTGGCTGATTCTAGCAGACTGGTATACCTGGGTATGATAATCAATACCAGACTGCAGAAAGTCTTTCCATCAGACAAAATATTCCAGAGGTTGAGGAAGGTGGCAAGCCCCTTCCTTCAACGAGATGCTCTCTCAGGATTCTGGCATGCCTCCCCTTTCCATACGCAGAGAGGATATGAGTTTGAGGTTTTCAGCTAGGTCCCTCGTTATAAGAAACAATCCTAACAGTAAATATGATAGGGCTCCTTTAGATCAAGGTCCTAACAGATCAAGAATGTCCAAGCCTTTGGAAGTACAGCTGAAAAATGATGCCAGTGAAGTAGGTTTGTTTACAGCACAGACAGCTGAGGTAGGAAATCCCAAGTCTCCCCCTGGGTGTAATCCACCTGTTAAAGTATGTTTTATGGAAAGAGGGAAAAATACCTTTACCAGTAAGGTAATGAAAAGTGAGTTTTTAAATCAGGCTGCTCAACATCATGGGAAACATGTCTTTACGGATGGTTCCAAAATCAGCTGCAGCAGTTGGAGTTGCAGTGGTGGTAGGTAATATTGTTATTCAGTATTAACTGCTGACCTGGATGTAATAATTCTCGCAGTCTGACATATTTTTAGAAATGGTAATCAAAATAGTTTTTATACAATTTTTACAGATTCCAAATAGCGTTTTACTCACAATTAAACAAATTATGCCAGGCCATCATCTCGGACAAGAGGTTCAGGACTGGTTAGTACTTCTGCAGTCTAGGAAGAATGTCAGTGTTCACTTCTGCTGGGTCCCTGCCCACATTGGGGTGGATGGAAATGAATGAGTTAATAAGGCAGGTATGGAAGCTTCAGGGCTACCTAATCTATCCTCCTTAAGTTTAAAGGTCGCTCATGAATGGCAGAGGCAAGGGACAGTGACATTGCCCTAGGAATCAGGACAATGCCCTAGAGGCTGGCCATATATTACGGTATATAATCAGCGCCTAAGCCTCCTCTCCACCCAAGCTAGGACCAGGAAGGGCTAGGCAGTGGCTTCTGATGACTCAGCAGATAGACCTGTAGGCTCCCCCAAACCCCCCAACCTTAGCTTACAAGGATGGTAAGGTTGCAGACACTAATGGCACTAGCGAGTCTGAGCAGGACTCGAACCCCCAACTGGCAAACACCAGGCAGAGACGTTACCAATCAGGCCACAGCAAGATACATTTTTACTGTTAAAATAAGTGGCAGGCTCGATGATCTGAACTGACTACCAATACAAAATTAAAACGAATCCACCCTTCAGTGGATAAATGGTCATCTTGTAATTCAACAAGTAAGAGGGATGATATTATTATCATTATTATTATTATTATTACTTGCTAAGCTAAAACCCGAGTTGGAAAAGCAGGGTGCTATAAGCCCAGGGGCCCCAACAGGGAAAATAGCCCAGTGAGGAAAGGAAACATGGAAAAATATATTTTAAGAACAGTAACATTATTGAAATAAATATTTCTTATATAAACTATAAAAACTTTAACAAAACAAGAGGAAGAGAAATTAGATTTAATGGTGTGGCCGATTGTACCCTCGAGCAAGAGAACTCTAAAACCCAAGACAGTGGAAGATCATGGTACAGAGGCCATGGCACTATCCAAGACTAGAGAACAATGGTTTGATTTTGGAGTGTCTTTCTCCTAGAAGAGCTGCTTACCATAGCTAAAGGGTCACTTCTACCCTTACCAAGAGGATAGTAGCCACTGAAAAATTACAGTGTAGTAGTTAACTCCTTGGGTGAAGAAGAATTGTTTGGTAATCTCAGTGTTGTCAGGTGTATGAGGACAGAGGAGAATCTTTAAAGAATATGCCAGAGTATTCGGTGCATGTGTAGGCAAAGGGAAAGTGAACGGTAACCAGAGAGAAGGATCCAATGTAGTACTGTCTGGCCAGTCAAAGGACCCCATAACTCTAGCAGAAGTATCTCAACCAGTGGCTGGTGCTCTGGCCAACCTACTAGACTGCGTATTGGCCATACACATATGCAACCCACATTTATTTAATGAAGAGTGGTGAAGGGAGACAGGCCCCTTTTTGTATTACGTTACCTGTCGAGTGACTATCGGTATCAAACATGTTTTAGTCGACTGTCCTGTTTTTAATCTTCAGAGGACACATTTTTTTCCAGGGCAAACCTTTGAAAAAATTTATACAGAGTATTGTTTTATATCATGAGCTTAAAATAGTTTTATTAATTTGTTAATCCCTCCTTATTTTGTAATTAGTTATTATTGTGTGAAAGTTGTGTGATTGGTTTTAGAAGTTAAAATGATACCAAATGTGAGGGCATAGGTTTGGTTGATTAATTTGCAATATGTAGTGCTGAATGGCCTTTGGTGCCCCAGTGCTTGGCTTAAGGCCTAAATTTTATATTCATTTCAATTCAATTCTCCCAGCCCATCTGTGGTTACATCTCATAAGTCATCTGACATCCTTGGTACGTCTAGTCCACAATTGCATCCTACGAATTCGATCTCTTCAATGACAGCTGAAATCCAGGTGGGTCCAACAAGAGAACTCTCCAGATATGCTTGCCCCAATGGGACCCTTGCAGCAGACTGACCTGAGATAGTGGGTGACAGACAAGAATCTCTGCCGTGGGGGCAACTCTCGTTCCCCCCTAGAATTGATGTTCGTGTTAGATGGATCAAAAGAAGGGTGGGGCTCACATGCTGCACCACACAGCCTCTGTGGTCTGGTCAGATTCTGAAAGGTACCATTATATAAATCTCCTAGAGATGAGGGTAGCTTTTCTAGCCCTAAAACAGTTCATCAGTTCCTGGCAGGTCACACTGTGGTGTTGCAGCCCCTTTGCCATCTAGCAGTGAAAAATTGGAAATTGATGAAAAAAGAAGAATGGTAGGTTTAATAAAGATTACAGAGATAGAGAGTCATGACAGATGATGTGGGCACGTGGTAAGGATGGATGGTGGGGAGAGAGTGAAGAGAGCTTGGGAAGAACCTTTAAGGGGGAGATCAAGAGGGAGTCAGAGAATTAGATAGCGATATCAGGTGATAGATGATATGGAGAGAAGAGGTTTGGTGGAAGAAGATGCCTTTGATTGAAGGCCTTGGAGAGATTGCATCAGGCAACCGACCCCTAAATGTAGGGTTAAGGGTGGGGAAGAAGACAAAAAAGAAGTAGAGATACTAAGATGGGCAGAAGACAAATTAGTAGTCATACCTTTCTTCACGAAAAACTGCTTACAAAATTTTCAAGCTGAGAAACGAGATGCGAATATTTTTTATGACCCACTTTACGAAAAGCGTCTCATTTTAAGAGAAGAGATTTGCCAGCCAGGCCGAGAACAAAATAGTCACCTATCACAAAGAGTTGAAAAAAATGGGTTCAGACAACAGAAAATGTAGCTGTAGTCTATAATAGGGGTAACTATAATAGTACAGTACATATGGAACTGTATTTTTAGTGTATATACAGTATTGTGCTGTATGTATTGTATTATTTTGCACTTATTATTACATTATGTTGTAATAACTACTTAATTTACAGGTATTAAGTTAGGTTTGGTATATTGAATGGTTCAATGTATTTGGCTGTACAGTATTTCATTGTGGTTACACTGTAGCCTTATTATGAGATTTAATGTGGTGTTTTGTAGAGTTTGGGACGAATTAGGCAATTTGCATGTGAAATGTGACTCGCAACATGAAAAAATCACTTTACGAAAGCCACTCCAGAACGAATTCATTTCGTGTTGTGAGGCATTACTGTATTCCTATCTGCTTGCTTCATTCTAGGCAAGAGGAATGTGCTCGCGGACAACCTTAGCAGAGCGACTCAGATAGTGGGCTCCGAGTGGTCTTAGAATCATCTAGTAGCCAAGAAAGTCCTGACTTTGTGGGGTTTCGCGACAGTGGGTTTGTTCGCGATGTTCCTGAACAACAGGCTCCTGCTCTACTGTTCGCCAGTCCCTGATCCCCAGGCTCTCTGAAAAGATTCATTCCAACAATGGTGAAAGAACATTGACATATACGCCTTAACCCCGTTCTGTGATGAGAAGGGTGCTGAACAAGAAGAGATCATCCGTAAACCTATCAGTGACCCTCATTGTTCCGTTATGGCATCTTACAGAATGGTTCCCAGTCCTTCTTCAGCTCATGACGTAGGTCCTGAGAGAACTCCGTCCACTACACGATCTACTCAGACAACTGGACGTGAACATTTTTCATACCTACGGAAATCCTCGGTTGCAGTCTACCAGGCTAAGTGGACTGTCTTCTGTGGTTGGTGTCGTGGAAGGGGTATCTCCCCTCGATGCCTCTATTCCAGCAATACTGTAGTGGAATTCCTCGATACCTTCGGGAGGAAAAACTTCTCCCGGTCTTGGCGGTGAAAAGGTACTGCTCAGCTTTGAGCCTTGCCCTTAGACTGAAAGGAGCTAACATTTCCTTTGTTGAAGTTGTCTCGTATGGAATTTTGAACTTACCTGCTCTCAGTCGGAGGTTAGACCACTCCAAGAATTTCAAACTTACCTGCCTTCAGTCAGAAGTTGGACCACTCCCATGGAACGGGGTTCTTGCTCTTCACTCTCTGAAGGGCACTCCCTGCGAATCTTTATGCCAGGCACCAGATCTTCACCTGACTTTGAAGACAATTCTCCTGCTTGCGTTCTCTTCGGCCATGAGAGTCAGCGAACTCCATGGTCTTTCCTACGACGTCTCCTATTCAAGGGGATGGGGGAGGTAATGCTCGGCTTCGTCCCTGAATATATCACCAAGACTCAAAATCCGGAAGTATAAGCCTTAGAATCGGACCCTTTTAGATTGGGAGTCTTTGTAATTTATCCGTTGATCCAGATCAACTGTTATTGTGTCCAGTGAGGAGTTTGGGGTACTACCTTAAAAGAACCAGAGCAGCTCAATCCCGAGTGTCATCACTCTTTGTCAGCGCCGGGAATGTCAAGAGGAGGATCACAAAGAACACACCATCTCTGCTTGAATTCGCAAGGTCATAGACCGAGCATTGAATCCCGATCCTTTTTCACAGACGACCCAACCCAAAGCAGGTCTTTCGAGCGGGCATATGGGAGCGTCAGACGACCTTCACCATTCACCTGCAAGACGTGACCCATAGGAACATGGATACACTTTCCATTGGTCCTCTGGTGGCTGCACAACGAGTGGTTTAAATACTTCAGGCTCCTTGATGGTTGAGGGTAGAGGTTACCCAGGATTAGTCTAGGATGAATGTTTAAGAATGACTGGCTCAATCTTCCTTTCATCTTCCCATCTCTTGGGGAACAACGCCTACGGTCCTCTGCAAGCTGACCTTCTCTGTCTGCAGGTAAAACCCTTTCTCTTGTGTAACCTGGTATGGATATAATGCTTGTTGCGTCCCCTTACCCCCTGACGAGGTGGGATTGGGTAACGTCTGTGATTGATTCAAAGATCCTATGTTTCTGAGAATTCTTACCTAGACTAGTCATATTGCTGGTATCACACAATCACACCGATTGTTCAGGCCACTAAAGCCTGCTTTGCACGTAAAGTTTGCGAGATGTCAGGGGTTTTCCCTGATACGTGCTCCGCACATAGGAAAACCCCCGGTCAAAACCAAGCCAGTTGTTTCGGACTTCCACCCACCTAAAGGGGGAATCATCCCTAATAAAGAGCGACGGGTTTTGTATTTAATGTCAGAACAAATGACAAATTTAAAGTAATTTGTATCTTTCCTAATGATAGAAACCCTGAGCTCTTACAAATTTGGCCCATCATCACCTATCCCCTTGTAAGTCCTACGTGGAACCAAAAGTAACAAGATAACAGGTGTGTGTGTGTGTGAGGGGGGGGGTAGCTGATACTACCCCTCCGTCCGCTAACTAGCGGTAGGTTAGTTACACCTTGCTAAAAGTCTTATAGTCGGTCTTCTAACTTTGCCAAAAGTATATCCCAAATAAAGAGTTCAAGGTTTGTATTGTTAGGAAAAATACAAAATTTAAATTTTCCATTTTTTTAATTTAAACATTTCATTACAGGTTGAGAAGAGGGTACGTGAATATGAAGTCAAAATTTTAAATGATATGAGACCTGGTAAGAAATTACTTGTTCTTGACATTGATTATACGTTATTCGATCACCGGTCAACCGCTGAAACTGGAGCAGAACTTATGAGGCCTTTCTTACATGAATTTCTTACTTCTGCTTATAAGGTAAAGTGAGGATTTTTTTTAATTGGTCAGTATTAGCTATTGTATATTGTATATTGTATATTTTCTTCCACCAACTCACTCTGGTTAGACAATTGAATTCTTTACATAGTCAATAGTATTTTCAAACATTTTACAATTGTCCATTTTTAAGGTCAGAAACTATGCATTTACAGTATCTTCATATGGAATATTGCTTCAGCAAATGAAGGAATTAGGCTGTAAAAATTGCTTTCATTAATTCTTGGGAAAATCACATTCCTAAGATTTGTTGGAAAATTCTAGAGAAGTCTTTGAGATTTTAGCACATAATTTTTTCATATGTTTGTTGTAAACGTCTTCGGCAATCCTCTGAGGATCTGATGATGCACTTGAGTCATCCGTCCATTTTGCCATATAGAAAATGTATTCAGCTTTCTAATGAAATTTTCAGTTTCTTTCTATCTTTATTTCTATGTTAGTTACACTACAAAAAAACATGAGTAGTTGGACACATGATGTCAGTGCACAGAATAACAAAGTTTGCAAGTCATGAGTCATACAGCAATTTTTTCACACCCGGGATAACCAGACCGCTATCCTTGGTGTCAACCATTCTTTGAAGTCGTTTACCTTGGAAGAAGTTTCTGAGGGAACCACATTTTTATCTTTGTAGTTTCTCATCAAAGTGTAGATTTTACAGAATTGAAGCCGTCAGTCTGCCGTAGCAAACTTAGCTGATGTTGTAGTTATTGCTATTATTATTATTACCTGCTAAGCTACAACCCTAGTTGGGAAAACAGGATGCCATAGGCCCAACGGCTCCAACAGCAAAAAATAGCCCAGTGAGGAAAGGCCATATGGAAATAATTATTCTAGAATTAATAACATTGCAAGTCATGAGTCTTACAGGAATTTTTTCACAACGGGGATCACAACACTGCTGTCCTTGGTGTTAACCATTCTTTGAAGTCTCTTACCTTGTAAGTAGTTTCTCAGATAACCACATTTTTGCCTTTGTGGTTTCCAATCAAAGTATAGATTTTATAGAACTGAAACCATCTGTCTTTCATAGCAAATTTAGCTGATGTTGTAGTTATTGCTATTATTATTATTACTTGCTAAGCTACAACCCTAGTTGGGAAAAGAGGATGCCATAGGCCCAACGGCTCCAACAGAAAAAAGTAGCCCAGTGAGGAAAGGGCATATGGAAATAATTATTCTAGAATTAATAACATTGCAATTCATGAGTCTTACAGAAATTTTTTCACAACGGGGATCACAATACTGCTGTCCTTGGTGTTAGTCTCTTACCTTGGAAGAAGTTTCTCAGATAACCACATTTTTACCTTTGGCAAGTAAAGGGTGATGTATTGTCAAGTAGTTTAATGAGAATACCTAGTCAAATTTTAAATACTTTCATAGGGCATTGTTCACTCCTATAGTCAACAGTTAATTACAGAAAAACTAAACATTTTCCCATTTTTGTGAAGAAATTAACAGTTCCCCTTTTCTAGCTCTTTTTTTTATGAAGCAGGATTAATTTTCTCAGAAAATTTTAGAAACGTATGGAGCGAGTAACTTGTATACAAAAGTGGTACAGCTTGATGATAAGAGACCTAGGGGAACAGATGAAAAGTAACTGGCAGTTGTTTTAAGAGTCATAGCATTATACAATATATGTGGTATTACATTCAGTTAGTAGGCAACTCATCACCGTTTGATTTTTCTACTAATCTTTCAAGTGTTAATTTGAGTACTAGGACATAAATCGTTAATGAAATTAGTTTTTATACTGTATTTTCTTTGTAATTAATATTGTCTTGTAGTACAGTACTGCACTGTAGTGTTTTCTTATATATTGAGAAATTATATTTAGACATTTGAATAAAATATTTAGTTTATTTTAGTGAGATCGGTGTTACTCTGTGGACATGAATCATGGTATGACAATGAAACTATCTCCAATGGATATAGTAGATTTGAGAACAAAGCCCTCAGAAGGATATTGGGAGTTAATGGCAGGACAGGATTATAAATGAAACTATAAGAGAGATTATTCAAGTGCCATATGTTGTTAAGATCATGATGAGGGGGTAGATGGAGATGGTTTTGGCATGCTCTTCGCACTCCCCAAGAGAGATTAGTTCACCAAACGTTCTGCAGGGCTCCACAAGGCACTAGAAAAGTTGTAAGACCCAGGCCTACATGGCTGAGGAATGTGAAGCGTGAAGTAGGAGATGATGATTGGAGATGTACAGTATTGAATTAAAAGCTCAAGACAGATATAACTGGCGAAATCTAACGAGGCTCTTTGCGTCAATAGGCGTAGGAGGAGATGATGATAATGATGATGAGTTTATTTTATTTCTTTTTATTTTATTGCCTAGAGCAGGAACATAATGTTAAATTAAATTTTTCAGAGTTATGATATTGCCATCTGGTCTGCTACAAGTATGAAGTGGATTGAAGAGAAAATGAAACTCTTAGGTGTTTCCTCACACCCTGACTATAAAATAGTCTTCTACTTAGACTCGTTGGCCATGATTACCGTCGAAACTCAAAAATATGGAGTAATTGAGGTTAGTAAAATATGAACATTGGTTGGTGTACATTTGTTTGCAGTTGATAGGTATTTACTGTTGAGAATTTATAAACATTTCTTTTGATTTAGTTATAACATCTTGTGAATGTACAGTCATGTAAACAAGGGAATAGAACTAAGGAAATGAAGGGAAATAGAAAAGCAAGTGTAAAGGCAAATAAAATGTTATTTTTATTGATCTCATCTGTGGTTCACACTGCTTCCTTTTCCAAGCTAGCTATATGTTGAGGTTTATACTAAAATCTAAAATGTCCTATTTTCTCTCACTGTATTAGCAATGCCCCTCTAGTGGAATATTTTATGTGGCAGTGTATAGCAATAAAAGAACTTGGGCAAGCCAAACCGTAACAGTAATTGTCAGTCTTCTCGTTGGTTGTAAATAATTTCTTCCAATTCAGATTTTGATTTTTTTTGGCTTTTAAATGGGTTATTTAGCTTCAGATTGGTTGGGAATGTCTTCAGGTGTTGCTATGCATTTGTGTTAATTTTTTTAGGGGTTTATTGCTGGATGATAAAGATCCGTATTCCCTTTGTTTCATGTGTCGAGGGCAACATTGTGATTTAAACAATCATTGTGTTGAGTTTGTTTGCTGACAATATATGTAATACAGTATGTGGCAATTTTTGCATAAAGGACTCCAAAAAGTTAAGTGTCTTTTAGTAAAGAAGAATATCAGAAGACTAGGCTATTGGAGTACAGTAAGGATGTGATGATATTGGTTGGCTATTACAGAGCTTTCTGGGGTTGGTAGTACAGTAGTAAGCTTCGTGAGATTTTTACTAAGATCACTCTCTGTAATCTGAGAAGGCTAATACACCTTCTGGCAGAGGCAACTATAATGTTCATACCTTAACCTTCCCTGATCCAACCCTTAGGATAACTCACGAAGCATTGCTTAGTAGTTCTAGTGTACAGTACTAGTTGGTAAGTGTTCTGATGGTACACAGCGTATTATAGAGTTGATAGCCCAATCACGAGCCTTGCTCTCTTTATTTACTAAAGGCCTTTGCAAAACCCTTGCTTTCCCAAAATCCAGTCAACTCTTTAAGATCACCTGGTTCAGAGATAGAAGACTGAGCATGGTATTTGGTTTGTAATATCTATCCATTCCCTGCATTAAGCACTCAAACATAACCTCTTTGTGCTATTATTAATAGCTGATAAAAATTGATAAATTGATGTCTCAGTTGGAAGGGAAGTTTACGAATTATTCTTCTCATCTATTGTTGAAATCTTATGTCCCATGGTAGCGTTTATTTACCCCTTTACTACGATGACATCGTTTGACATCAGAACATGCTTGGTGATACAAACGATGAAGTCCAGATACGTCATTTACAAATATAACTCTTATATCCTACAAAAGAGTATAGCACATGGTTGTGTATCACACACACACAGGAAATTTCACTAAAAAAGTCTCCTCTCCCTGATATTAGTTCCTCCTATTTTCAGCCAACAAACAAATTCTTTGGAATTCTAGCTTTTCTGATTGTGTAAGAGCTATTTTAGTCTTTTTATGGTATCACATATAATGACATCACCCTCTCTAGGCAATGGCAACATTCCCAACCCGAGGCATTACTCAACCCCCCCCCCCCCCCACACACCTTCCATCTTAGAGATGTAAGGATCCTCACATCTCATCCCACCACCAACTGAAACACGATTCTTGTCCTTATTCATGGTTATGTAATTTTAGTGTATTTCTACGTTGGCATACATGTTCAAATCATGTAAGAAGTACTACGCAGCATTCTCTGCCTCTGTCCACAGTTCCACCCACGTCACCAAAATATTTTACCAGCAATGCAAGTTGTTGACACAATATTTTTTTCCTTAACTATCATTTCTACAAAATAACATCATTATGTCTTATTAATTTCATTTTAGTATTGCTCACTGGGCTATTAGTTTATAGTTTACCCTGTTGACCGTCGGTGGTCAAACATGCTTTTAGATTGTTCACATAATGCGTTTCAAGTTGTCTTCCCCCTGGTTTAGTTTACAATTATTACTTGATATGTGCATGAGAATTGTCTCTGGGAGATCATGATCTACATTCCCTTGTATTGTGTGTGGGCAATTCTGTAATTAACATAATCAATGTGAAGAGTGTGTTTCACTCTACCACAAATGGGTAAATATTTTTCAATGGTTGATGATCAAGTTAACAGTTTTAATGAGCTGGGGGAAGACTAGGCTAGTTGATTGTTGTGAGATGATGACAATATTGGCACACTTCAAACTTAAGACAACACAAGTTCAACCATTTTTTAATTGTGATTAGCTTCAGAAGCTCTGGACATCACGTGTTCCGTTTGTTTAAAAGAAGTCTAGTGAATCCTCCCTTTATTTTGATAATTATGATCCTTCTCAACCCATTGTCAAACCTAACCCAACCCCCTTTAGTCATTCTAAATTAAAAGCATTTATTTCAGGAAGAATTCTTTACATACACTGCTCTCCGCAGACTTCCAAGTCTTGTACAGGGCCTTGAAATCTTTACATACTTTAGTCCTTCAGCAGCTAAACACTTCCATTCCATAATTCTATTTACTGTATAAGAATAACTTGATTGTGATGCAGAAGACCAAATGGTTTGTCTTGATCCCATATTCTGCCATTCGCTAAAGTATGTGCTTATCACCAGTTTCATAGTACATATCAAAGACAGTTCAGTAAAGGGAAGACTGGAATGTCGCCAACTAGCGGAATGAGTAGCTAACTCTCGCTAAAATTTTAATAGCTTGTCCTTTTCAGCTTTGCTAAAAGTAATAACCCCTAATAAATAGCTAAAGGTTTGTATCATTAGAAAAAATACAAATTATCTACGAATTTGTCATATTCATTTCAAAATTAATTAATCATTATCAATTTGATCAAAAGTAACATTTATACTACAACTCCAAACTTTCTATTTGCTGCAGGCTAACTAGTTTGGTTTTTGTTATTTTGGTATTATTGTCAATTGATTTGTTCTCTTTATACGGACTGTTGTAAATACTGCATTTTTTCTTACATTGGATGGAAAAGTTTTATATGGATACATATAAGTGAGTGGGATGTGGTTTAAATTTAAATTATCGTACAAGCAGTAATCAGATTTGTATTTCAGGTGAAACCTCTTGGTGTTGTGTGGGGTAAGTTCAAGCATTACACTCAGAAAAATACAATCATGTTTGATGATTTACGTCGGAATTTTCTTATGAATCCCCAAAATGGCCTCAAGATACGACCATTCCGTCAAGCCCATCAAAATCGTACAACTGATCGGGAATTAGTGCGATTAGCATCATATTTAGAAGATCTTTCTGCTCTTGCAGACATTTCAACGGTCAATCATTCTAAGTGGGAACATTATCGTAAAGATGGATATAACTGACCTATTAATCCCATTCTGAGGTTTCGTAAGTACTTTGCCTTTTTTTATTCTCAGTGCTAAAGCAGAAACTAAGTTTTCATATGAAATATTTCCTGGACATTTATCTTGCCTGACTATATAGGAGCAAGGTCAAACTACAGTATAGCATTGCAGTATATAGCCGTATCTATGTTATTTGCCGTTCAATTTGTCTCATCCCGATCAGTGTGAAGCACCAATTCTGCTGAGAGTACATTTGTACAGTATCGTGATGTTTCTTCATGTTTAGTATTTATTGAATTATGACATTTTGTTCACCCAAAGTGCTCTAAAATGAAAAAAAAAGTACATTTTTAATCTTCATAGTGAAAGGTAGCAGGTTTTCATTAAGATGTGTACAGTGCATATGTGTAATCAATAGATTTTGTACAGGGTGTTTAGGTATTTGTGATGCTGCCTATGTCAAGAATTGAGATCATTTCATTCCAGAAGTACATTATATGTTCCTGTGAATATGAGATAGGAACTCCCTTATAGATGTTTTGTAATGAGTTGATATATATTTTTTTATACTGTTGACTTCTTTAATGATAAGGAATATATGTATGTAACATGTATATGACATGATATTTTTATCAGTGCCAATGTTGTATTTATATAATTTATGGCATCATATACCAAAGGTTTGTTTATGTAATGTACGAATTAATGTTTTATTTTTAATTTCTAAATATATTATGCCAACAATTGCATCATTTCTGTATTTTTTGCATTTACTTTTTAAAATAGGTCAAGCTATGATAAATTATTTTTGTGCCACGTCAAATACTGTGTACTTGGTGCTTAATATGAAACAATTATTACTGTTTTATGAACTGTATTCTTATTCCCCATAATTTATGTTTAAAAATTGGGGAAAGGCTTCATGCCTTATGATTCTTGGAACAATATTGATAAGGTAATTTATCAAGGGGATACAAAATTTAATTTGTTCCAGCAAAACATACAAATCTTCCGCTCTTTACGTAGGAGTATTTATTTCGGGAAAGCTGAAACTAGTTGTTGAAGCTTTTGCGAGGTGTCCCTACCCTCCGCTAGTTAGCACGGGGGGAGTAGCGGCGTAGCTAGCCACCCCGTTTACCCCAGCACCAGCAACTGACCGACACTTTTTATTTTGGCTCGGTATAGTAAAGACGTAGTCTTTTTCTTCCGCCCAAACCCTATAAACAGTTTACAATTAAAACCAACCTGCCTAAGCTTAATAAAATGTTCTTTTTCTTTCAGAGCGGGTTTTCTTCAGAGGTCATACAGTGAGCCACACAAAGGGGATAGTCATTCTCCCGAGGGGTTGATTCCCCCCTCTCCCCCAGACTTCAAAAGTCTTCGACCCTAAGAATCTTGCTCCCGCTCAACTGTTTGGTCTCGTCATCTGCTCTCCTACGGCGGGTGGGTGTGAGAAGTTACTGACAAGGACTCCTCGGAGTAGCTTGTCGGGTAACCCCTTCGAGGTGAACCTAGAAACAAGGTTGAAGCAGAGAGTGCTGCCCGGAGGTCCGCTTCCCAGGTATTGGATAATTTTCCCTTCCAAGGGAGAGTTAACCTCCACTAGGTGTTAAGCAACTTTCCCTTCAGAGGGAGAGTTGCCCTCCACCCGCCACTGTCCAGCAATCCTCCCTCTTGGGGGGAGAACTGCTGACAGCACCAGCACAGGTTGGTTGCCTCTCCTGTCCATGGGAGAGACTGCCTTCACTTGTGTGGTTTCCCCTTTTCGGGGAATTGGATTCATCCATGCCCCGCCCTTGTTCTTTGGAGCTTGGCGACGAAGGAGTTAGGTGACTGCTTGCAGTATCCACTCATCGCCGCTGTACCCTAAGTGTACAAAACCAGTCTCATTGCAGCTTCCCTTTGGGGTCTTTGCCTTGAATGCTGATGACTGCCGACCGCCTGCGGCCAGCGCCTCTCCCATCAACGAGCTCATAGGCTTTAGCTCTTCGGATTTACTGCCGACATCATGCCTTTGGGAACACCAAAGCTCTTAAAGCGTTGTGAGGCCAGATCCTTCGGGACCTGTGCCTCGTGGGTTTTTACCTATTACCAAGGGAGAAACTACAGTTGTCACAGGGCATGTGTTAATTACATGATAATATATGATAGGAGGCGGTGAATTAGACGATTGTTACATCGTAAGAGGATTTATTGTCTAAGTTAATTTTCACAACAAGAATGAGCATAAATCTTCTTCAAAGTGAGTGAAATAGAACTTTAAATCTTGATATTACATAACAGAAGAATTATAAGTTTCTCGCGGGCTATTAAATTATTTCATCAGTCAAATACAATGGAATTAACTTTTAACTAAAACAATAATTACACACGGGGAGAGTGGACACTCGGGGAGACATGTATATGACTACGAAATATTACAAAAAGAAATTGTTGGACGTCTTATGGCGTATGGATGTCCGCCATGGTTGAGGTAGGCTTACCATGGCAGGTGGGCCTAGTGAGGGTTGCCCACTCACGAGTAGGACTCGAACTTAACTGCCTTCGATTCACTCTTGATTCTTCTTAATTCCCCTGCATTGCTGGGGGGGGGGGGGTCTGAGGGCTTGTCTCACCTAAGGGTATCAGTGGCAGGTGATATAACCGCACCATACAGGTTCACACTCTCCGTCCCCTCTCCCCGGTGTACCTGTTGACATGGAAACAGATTCAGTACGTGTGTGCTGGTCATCACAAACTAAGCAATAATGAAAGTGGCTCAAACTGCTTCCCACTAAACCCATAGATCAAGGAGACAAGGTTATAGCTCAGCAATATCCGCCCTACTTCCTGCGCATTTACTTTACATTTTTTACTTTTGTTTAAAATAATATATTTGTCTGTGACAAATTCCCCTCCACCAGACTCAAGGCTCTCCCAAGCCTTTCAGAATTCAAAACTACTTTAAAACAAAGCAAAGGTCATTAACTTTAAAGAAAAATTAACAAAACAAAATCTCACTGAAAATTACTCTACTCAAAATAAAGTCTCCACAATCCGTGGGAAGCCTTGTTCACCTCCAACAAAGGTGAATAAGACTTAGATTAAAAATTCCTATGTAACAATTATCATATTTCACAGGAAAGGGAAACCGGTGAACAATTATCAATAAAAAATTAAATTCTCATTTTAAACTTGGTAAAGTTACTCTAATTATAAGTGAACAAACGTCAAAAATAATCCAGAAAGAGAATTATCATCAGTCAAGACTATACATGTCTGTATTCATGATATATATACTTTAGATAGGAACATGTATGGATACTGTATGATTTATTAAGAAAACATATTATAGAGAACTGTGACTGCAAAATTTACAATTTATACAACAGAAAGTAACCTTTGTATTTAAAGAATACTCAACTTTTCTAAATCCTACAGTCCATAAGTAAATGCAGTCATCGTACAAAAAGAATGAATGGCCTCATATGTCAAGCCTACACCCTGGCTCATTCATCGGACTCTCAGTCTGAAAGAGATATAAGATATAGTACTGGTAAACACAAATACATCATACAGTCATTATGTTCCTAACCAAAAATGATAATTGCTAGCAAAAAAAACTTTCAAATTACATAAAAGAAAAGTTTCACATTAAAAAAAAAAAAAATTCCTCGGAAAATCAACGCATGTGCACATATCCTAAATATTCACTCTCCATAGATATTTTCGTATCTATTGGGTATACCCGGATCCACTACAGACATGATCAAACAGCGACAATAATAGCTATTAAGTATGGCCTTAATGTGCAAAGAAGTGACAAGAAAAGATCATCATCAAATATAATGAAACATCTGATATCTTTAAAACATAATGAAACACTTCTTTAAACAGCTGTATCAAAAACTAATTAATTAATTAGTGAGCATCATCATCAACAGTTAACCAACAGTATCATACAACAAAGATTTTATCAATCAAGCAAAGCTCTGTTCCTCCACTCGGAACACTTCTGCGAGGTATCCATGCAAAAAAAAAAAAAAATGGTATCAATACAACTACTCATTTGGGCTATGCCTATACTCTGCATTATATTCAAGCCACTCTGTAGTGCTGATGAGTGACAACACTACAGTGGTGTCCCACATAAACAAACTAGGAGGTACCTTTTCACAGCATCTATGCCACCTGGCAGTTGAAATCCTCAGATGGATGGAAGACAATTCGGTAGCCATATCAGCTCCATTTCATCTTGGGCAAAATGAACATGCTGACGGATAAATCTGAGCAAGACTGCTCAGATTGTTGACGCCGAATGGTTCTTGAAACAACAGATAACCAACAAATTTTAAACTTTGTGTGGTTTGCTGACAATCAATCTGTTCGTGACGTCTCTAAACCGGAAGCCTCCAGTCTACTGTTCGCCAGTACCAGATCCCCAAGTGTGCTGGCAGAATGCTTTCCAACATCCTTGGTACGGAATGGACGTCTATGTGTTCTCCCCTTTCTGCCTAGTAAGGAGGCTATTTAATAAAGTCAGGGCATCACAAGATCTAGCTATGACCCTCATAGTTCCGCTGTGGCAACATGCAAAATGGTTCTCGGGCCTTCTACATCTGCTCACAGAGGCCCCGAAGGAGTACCCTCCACTTCTTGATTTATGAAGACAACAACATGTGAAGTTTTTCCATCAAGCAATATCATTGCTACAACTCCATGCCTGGAGGTTATCCAGCAGCTGTTCGTCAGGAGAGGCTTTTTGAAGCCAGTTGCGAAGTGGTCCATCCTTTTTGGTTGATGTTGTGGATGGGGTATCGCTCCACTCGGTGCCTCTAGACCAATAATAGAGGAGTTCTTATTGTACTTCAGGGAGGAAAAACTCTGTTCGGTAAAGGCTGTGAAAGGCTATTGCTCGGTAT
Source organism: Palaemon carinicauda (assembly GCF_036898095.1). Classification (NCBI taxonomy): domain Eukaryota; kingdom Metazoa; phylum Arthropoda; class Malacostraca; order Decapoda; family Palaemonidae; genus Palaemon; species Palaemon carinicauda. Next base: position 46,257,665 of record NC_090763.1, read on the forward strand.
TAAGCCTCGTCTTCAAGCTGGAAGGAGTTAACATTTCCTCCTCAATGGAATTCTCTCTCCTCATACGGAACTTGAGCGCAAGGGCTCTCATTCTCAAGTCAGATCACCTCCTTGGAACATTGTCAAGGTCTTACATTTTCTGAAAGGAGCCCCTTTCGAGCCTCTTCGTCAAGCCTCAGACAGTCTCTCGATTCTGAAGACTGCCTTCCTTCAAGCCCTGGCCTCTGCCACGAGTGTCAGCGAGCTGCACGGTCTCTCCTATGACATTCCCCATTCAAGGAGATGGGGGCTAGTGAAACTCTAGTTTTGTCCCCGATTGTGTAGCCAAGACTCAAAATCTGGCTGTACCGGATCCTAGATTTGGGCCTTTTGGGTTTGTGAGTCTCCGGTCTGTAACAAATGATCGTGATCAACTGTTACTCTGCCCTGTGAGGAACTGAGAAAATACTCGGAAAGAATAGCAAGAGCCCATCCACATTATAGCAGGCTCTTTGTAAGCACAGGGAGAACCAAAAGAAAGATTATGAAGAACTCAGTTTCTTCCTGGATGAGACAGGTAATAGAGAGAGCCATTCCATCTGATCTCTTATCTTCTGATCAACGCTCCTGTGCAAACTATGTCAGGAGTGTAAGTACATTCCTGGTATTCCGTAAGAATTTCTCTGTGATGCTGGTATTGCAAGCGGGCGTGTGGAAACCTCAATTAATATTCAGCGCCAACTACCTGCGAGACAAGACCCACAGGAGCCTAGATACATTCTTATTAGGCCCTGTGGTAATTGTTCAAAACGTGGTCAAAAACGCCGCAGCTCCATTGTAGGACAAGTAGCAGTTGCCCAAGGGCAGATGTTACCTGCGAGTAAGACTAGATTGAATGTGTGAGTGACTGGCCTCTTCTTATTTCATAATCCCCTTTCTTGGGGAACTCGGCAAGCTGACTGCATCTAACTGCATTTGGGTACCATGCCTTTGTGCAACCTGATATACCATATGTATATACAGTATATTAGTTATTTCCCCATCCTCCATGCAAGGTGGAGTCTGGCAATGTCTAGCTTAAGTGAGAAGCTTAGCTCCACATTGCTAAATGTTACATCTAGCACCGATTTCCCAGGCCATCATCCTATAAGGATAACAAGGTCCCAGGGTCCCCTCTAAACAGCTCGTGCAAGGCACGGAGGGTCACCCCAGGACAGTCTTCCAGCCAGTTGGATTTAGAGCTTCCACCCACCTGGAGGCGAATCTCCTATTTAGAGAGCGAAAGGTTTGTATGTTTCGCTGAAACAAATGACAAATTTGGAAATACTGTAATTCATTTTCTTTCCTAGTTATACAAACCTGGAGCTCTTTACACGTACTTGTCCCGTCATCACCTACTCCCGAGAAGTTCTGCTGCAATTGTCAGTCACTAGTGCTGGTGTGAACAGGGTAGCTGGCTATCCCGCTAATTAGTGGAGGGTAGTTACACCAAGCGAAAGCTTTAATGGCTAGTTTCAGCTTCGCCGAAATAAATACTCCTACATAAAGAGCTCCAGGTTTGTATAAGGAAAAATACAAATTATTTCCACATTATGCCTTCATTTTAACTTTTTATTCCTAGTACTGACAATGTGACACCAGGTTACGTGAAGAAATAAATTTCTTGCAGCTTTCTCACTGGTGTACAGATTAGGACTCAAAATTATTTGTGTTTACTTGTATAGAAACCTTTTGCCCTTTGAAATATGAGAGAGTAGAGCAACCACTGAATTGTAAACAGAGTACAGTAATCCCTCACCATTTCGCTGTTCATTCAGTACATCGCAGATTTATGAATATGTAAATGAACATCACAAACTCGTCTTAATATCGCTGGTTTCTAAGGGCAGATGAGTTTCATAATTTTAATTATCTTGTAAAAATTTGTAATTTCTGGGTATAAAAATTAATAAAGCAAATTACAGTTTTACATTATACTCTTGTAACATTTGCAATTTCGCATATTAAGCGACCCTGAAATTTTCACCCATAAAAAATTATTTGTTCCTTCATGAATATACACCATTCACTCTACTATGGACATATTTTCAGCATAACTGGATTCTAGCCATAAACTTTTGTGCGAGGTGTCAACGACCCTCCGCTAGTTAGTCGAAGATAGACTGGCTACCCGTTACAGACTCACCTAGTGAGATACCAAACTTTTCTTTTAGGCTCTCTCTCCTTTAAACCCTAATAATTTTCGGGCCGTAAAACTAAAATTCTTTCTCTCTCTCCTCACGGGTGTGTGGTCTTTAAGGATTGAGACATGCAGGTTTGCCCTGGCATATTGGGCCGCTCTTGCCAATGTCTGTAATAAAAAGCAGATCTTCGCCGACTTTGTCCTGCATGTAGTCGAAACTCCTGCATGCAGACTTCTCCATGCAACATGGGAGTGGTCATCCTCCCAGTGGGAGCGGTACGGTAGGAGAAGGAAGAAGTCTAAAAGGGATTAATTCTACTCCATCGGTGTCAATTTCGAGGTAGTAGAAATCCCGACTTCTTTCTCTGGTGCTTTGTATCCTCTCTGCTGCCTCTTCTTATTTGACCACCTCTGGAGGAAAGTTGAGTAAGAGTGATGACCTCTAACCACCGGACAACCTTCGGGCCCGTAGAACCCCCGTCACTTCCCCCAGCGTGCTCCACTCTCGGGAAGTCTACCTCTTTTGACGCATTGCGTCATTTGTGAGCTACCTTGGAGCTTTTGGGTTCCCCACAAAGGACCGGCTTTTGGCGGTGCTGAAAAGGACACAGTGGGAGAGCACATCTGCCTCTGTGGGGGTTGGTTTCGACCTTCCCCACCGAGCCGTTGGAGGGGAATCCATTCTAGTTGGCTTCATGTGCCAGGCTGACTCATCCTGTGCAATTCCTCTTCCACCTGAGAAGTTGCAGGCGGTATTCTCCTTGGAGTTCCATCTATGTGCTTTTACTTCCGAGGGTGATTGTGTACAGCTCAGCCGGAGAAGCTTTGCGTTTCTCATAAGCAAGTTTGCGACTTGTCACCTTCTTGCTCTATGGAGCAAACTGGTAATCATGACCACAGACTCCCAGGACTCTTGGCTCCTTCCCATCATGCTGCGGGGGTGTTGCCTCGGGCATCTACCCTTTCGAGAGAAGTCCCAACATGGTCTGATGTTCTTGTGCATTTTCAACCAAGCCAACTTTACATTGCCATCATCCGAGCGCGTCCCTTACTAGATGTGCACAAAACAACTTGCAAACCATCCGCAAGTGCTCTTACAATGTTCATGCACCAGTTCGTGATTCTTCAGCTCTCAAACTAAGAGTTTTGTTCACTTTTGCTTCTGTTAAAATCATTTGCAATGATTTAATTACATTTCTAACAGCCTTCATGTAGGCTTGCTGCCAGGTTGCTTAGTTTATAGAAGAGAATCACCCAGTGTTGTCAGGGCTTATAGTATATTGCTTTTCCAACTAAGGTTGTAGCTTTGCTAGTAATAGTAATAATAATACTTGGATCTTTCTGCCCCTACACCTCTCCACATTGGTGCTATCCCTATAACCGCAGAGGCCATGGAAAAGGACGTCTTTTTCATCTCGAGGTCACAGTTTGCTATGACTAACACTAGGAGAGCTGTGTTTGGGAAAAAGAAAACCATCCCTGGTAGATCAACTGTTTGTTTACTTCTTCATGATTGTTGTCATGGAATAGAAAGACTTAGTTGTTACTGGTATGCCCTGATGAGGATATGATGACCAGTTGTGTGTGATGTACTGTTGTATTCTAGTCTTGGAAGCAAAATAGATGGTCAGGTCAACCCTTATCTTAGTGAAAGGAACCTTCTCATGGAGATGCGTATGCGTCATCTCTGACTGATGTTGGTTTAGTGTTGTCTTTCTTCTATCCCTGGTAGCACTCTTCAGATAATCATCCCTATATGTATCAAACAAGGATGATTTAATCATAATCTTGTGTGAGGGACTCGCATCATCCTGTTGTTGAAGCATTCACTATAGTTACTAGTTTCTTGGCCATCTGCACCATTCCATTTACTATTGCTCTCTTGCATTTTGGAGCATCTAGTACAGTGTCCATCCCATCTTCTGGCTAGTGGTCTTGCCAGTGAATATCAAGTAAATCAGTCAACAATTGGCTTGATTTATAAGAAAAGTTATCCAATGATGGCTAACTAGTCTCCCTTCATAATAGCTCAGTCACTGAAAGAAAATGGTTTAAAAATGTTACATTATTTCGTCATTTTTTTAATCCAATATTTACTGTACAATGCACTGTACTGTATTTTTTATTGCATTTTGTAATGTAGATGTACGACAGTGAGTGTGTGTGTGTGTGTGTAATAATAATACATTTATTTCCATTATGCAATGGGTATTAATTACAATACATCAAAATAGTTATTTACAATATAGTACAAAATATTGAAATAAAATATTTCAATATATTTAAAAACTTTTACCATTAGTAAGTTCTCACAATGATTAGAATCGAGGTAAGTCTCTGTGTTGGAACAAAGTAATTTTAGTACTACTGAGTACCAAGGAGAAAATCTTTTATATATTTTCTTACAAAAGATGAGGTTATCATCAGTTTTTATCTAGATAGGTAATTTATTCCACGCTCTTGGTCCCCATACATTAAAATCTCTAGGACCAATATCTAAACTAATTCTTGGATTGAGCAGATCATTTGCTAGTCTAATTCAGTCAAGCATTCTGTCATTTACTGTCGGTAGTCATGAACCATTCAGGAAAATTGGAATGCAATATTTTAAAAATGAGAGATGTGTTAATGTAATATTGATTATCTATCTTAGGCCATTTCAAGGAATTTATTATTGTTGTTGCATAGTCGTACATCTTGGCATAACCCTCAACTACTTTGGCTGCAAAATTTTTTAGTTTTTGACACAGAGGAAAGGAAAGGATAGGGAATGAACACGTGGGAAATGTGAACACGTGGGTAACGCGTGGTAGACACAGGGTCGGGGGACACAAGGGTCGCACTGGGAGAGGAGAGCGCGGCGAAATGGTAATCACGTCGCGACCAGAAACTTACTGAGGAGCACGACCTGAGCAAGCATGCTTTCCGACCCCGGGTTGCCTCAGGCCACGTATCACTCCGCCTGAGGTTGACCCCATAGAAAATGGGAATAGGGTAAACTACACAAAATTCTGGTCGGTTGGGAGGAGTCTCCCAGATACTCCTAAGAAAGTAGTTCAAGGTAAGTATGTTAGGAAAAATACAAATTACTTAAAAAATTTTTAGTTTTTGTACGCAACTTAATTTGAATTTATTTGTACAGTAGTGTCCCATATATTACTGCAAATATTGATTTGACTCAAAACTAAAGCTTCAACAATGATTATTCTAGTTGCCTTATCGAAATGGTTTTTAACTCTGTTAATATACATCAATCTACCAATTACTTTTTTACTGAGCTTATCAATGTGTTAAATGACATTCAACTGTTCATATAGATTCAAAGGTTCTTTACATCTTTAACAGGAGAAATGTTTTCACCATCAAAGATGATTCTAATATATTGATTAGTTTGATTATTCCCAATAAACATCAATTGCATCTTTTTTTGTATTTATCAGTAAACCATTACTATCAAAATACTGTTTACCTACTTTTGAAGTTTGACTAAGTCTGGTATATTTCTCAGTTCTCCAAAGAAAAGGAATTGCGAGTCTATCGCTAAACTGAGATAAGGTGCAATCACTAATTACATTTACCAAATCATTTATAAATACCAAATACAATTTTGGCCCAAGTATTGAGCCCTGTGGAACACTGTATGAGATGGGCAGTTTATCTGAAACAATGTCACCTATTTTCACAGATTGAGTTCGATTTGATGGGTTAGTTCTGAACCATAAATCATTGATTCTATATGAGATCATCTTACTTAACAGTTTTTAATGATGAACACTATCAAATGCCTCTGAGAGGTCTAGCAGAACTAATAGGACTATGTTTTTCTTATCGATAATCTTATAAATTGCATCCATTACTTTGAAAAAAAGTGGTTTCGGTAGATAACCTGGATCTAAAACCATGTTGTGTCATGGAGATGAAATTGCTATTTTCTAAGAATCTAGTTAACTGATTATCTACTATCTTCTCTAAAATCTTTGACAAGATAGGCAACAAGGATATGGGTTGATAATTACTTACATCATCTATATCACCATCTTTATGTAGAGGTGCTACCATATTGTTTCCAGAGGTGGGGATATGAACCTGTAACTATTGAAGTGTTTATGATTATAGCTATGTAAAACATGATGACTGGCAAAGCATCTTTAATAAATCTTAGTGGAATCTTATCACACCCTGTAGAATTGGTTTCATTCAAATGACTGATTAGGGGCATGCGGAATGACGGTAGATGGCACCCACTACAATGCATGGCAATTTTTGATATTGAACCACAACCCAAATGTCCTCTATTCCAATATTATCCAGGTTATTAGTTTTGTATTTGTCACTTTTAGTATAAATACAGACTCCACCACCCTTACCATGATCTTTTCTAAATATTCTGTAATTTGGAATGTGAAATATCGACTCATTCATATTAGGTAGCAACCGTGTCTCACTTATACAAAGAACATCAATATTTCTAGTAACACTGTGCATTTAAATTTCATTTTTGTTAGATAATAGGGACTGAGCATTTGTACGTTCAATAGTTAAAAAAGCCAACTTCAGTTTATTTTGTTCTCGGGTGAAATTCCCTTTAAAGGTTTAAAGGTCACTCATGAATGGCAGAGGCAAGGGACAGTGACACTGCCCTATCAAGCAGGACAATGCCCTTGAGACTGACCATGTTACATATGATCAGCATCCAAGCCCTCTTTCTACTCAAGCTAGAACCAAAGGGTGCCAGGCAATGGCTGCTGATGATTCAGCAGATAGATCTACAGACTCCCCCAAACACCCTCTCCTTAGCTCCCAAGGACAGTGAGGTTGCAGCGACCAAATGAACTAACGAGTTTGAGCGGGATTCGAACCCCAGTTTGGCAATCACCAGGTAAGCACGCTACCACCAGGCCACCACAACTTAGGCTATAATCTCATAGCCAATGTCCCAGAAATTATTATACATTTGGTATAACCTTCTTTTATATCCATATTGACCGCAATATTCACACTGGATTCTGTTGTATCAGCGCAACAGTTGTTAATGCTTAAATTCACCACATTTGTAACACCCTTTTCTTCTATCACCTTGTTGGTGGGACGAATATGTTCGAATTATATTGTTATCTTTGTTGGGAGGGTCGCTGGTTTTCATGAAATCTTGACTGGCAATGTCTAGTACCTATGTCACGTAGCATGGTTCTCAAACCTTGGGAGTTTGAGTTTCAAGAAAGATTGTAATTTTGTAAACTTCATATAGCAATAAAATTTGGTTCCGTATTTGAATTGATAATCCTTCTGATTTTATGACTTCCTCTTGGTTCATCTTGAAAAGTTCTTGATGAATAGGTGTTCCTATCATGAGATCTTTTCACATCATCCCAATTGTTAAACAAGGAGAAGCGATCACACTACTTGGCTAAAGTCATATGGAGTCGTGTAGCACTAAGTCAGTTTCAGTACATTCAAGAATTCCTTCCTATTACGTCATAGCAAGTGTCATCAATCTCACCAGTTCCCAGCTTGAATGATACTGTAGTTCTGATTTGATTAAAGTTAAGTCATTACTGGAGCACCATGCATCCAACTGATCATTTAGATAATCTAAACTTCTCCGAATTAAAATTATTTTGGAGTGGGACCTAGTTGGCAAATCATCACCTCCATGTTTTCTTTGATCTGGTTAAGGTCAGCAACCAGAGATACGAAGTTGTCTAAAACAGCGCTAGCAGTTTTTTCTGAGAGAGAGAGAGAGAGAGAGAGAGAGAGAGAGAGAGAGAGAGAGAGAGAGAGAGAGAGAGAGAGAGAGAGAGAGAGAGAGAGAGAGAGAGAGAGAGTGTGTGTGTGTGTGTGTGTGTGTGTGTGTGTGTGTGTGTGTGTGTGTGTGTGTGTGTGTGTGTGTGTGTAGTTTTACAAGGATTTTGGATGTCTCAAAGACTTTTAGTCCGTCTGCAGAGACTCCACTTGCTCTTTGGTGGAGCGATTTACTTTAAGCATTGAGAAAGTTCTTATGATCTTGTCCAACTTATTCTTGAACTCGTTTATCGTGTTACTGTTTACTACATCTGCTGGAAGTCTATTCAAAGTATTTGCTATTTTGTATGTAAAGAAATTGCCACTTTGAGAGGTGCTGTATCTTTTCAATTCCAGTTTATATCCCTTACCTCAGGACTGATTTTTGGTAAGAATGAATCGATTGTTGTAATCTACATTTGTTATTCCTTTGAGAGTTTTGAATGCCTCTATTAACTGTCCCCTTAGTCGTCGAGTTCAAAGATCAAATAAGTTCAAACGTTCCATCCTTCGTCTACAGTATATCTTAATTGCCTTGGTGTTGGAACTCATTTGGTGGCCCTACCTTGTACTGCTTCCAGTCTATCTACATCCTTCTTAAAACTTGGAGCCCAGAATTGGACTCTGTATTCTAGATGGGGGTCTTACTAGTAATGTGTACAGCTGTAGTACAGTGTCTGTTTCTGTATTTAAATTGTCTTTTTATGTACTGTAATATGACAAATTCGTAGATAATTTGCATTTTTCCTAACTATAAAAACCTTAGCTATTTATTAGGGTTATACTTTCGGCAGAGCTGAAATGACGAGCCATTAAAATTTAGCGAGGGTTAACTACCACTCCCCCTCACACACCTGTGATTTAGCTCACTTTGCTTGGAGGTAGGACTTCAAGGGGGATAGGGCTGGCGGGCAAGTTTGTATAAATAGCTAAGGTTTGTATAGTTAGGAAAAATACTAATTATCTACGAATTTGTCATTTGGTCCGTAACTAGAATACAAATCACGCTATTCATAAGGGGGTGACTCACCTATTAGGAAGGGGGTGGACGTCCCTGCCAATCTGGCTTTTGGCTTTACCCGGGGGCTCCTTATCTGAGTATATTAGTACTTCCCTGTGGCCTACGCAAGCTGTGTGTTGAGACATGCAGAAGTGTGACTGTCTAAGTAAAGTTATTCCGAGTCTATTGTAGGAAAAACTATTGTAACCAAGACTTTCCCAATTCCACCTCGCCAGGGTATGGGGATGCAACAGTATTAGCTTAATACTAGGTACAAAAGGGAGCATGGTTTACCTGCAGTGGTTTGAGGTCGGCTTATGCAGAGAACCCAGGATGCTGCTTTCCCCACGAGAGGGTAGGATGAAAAAAAGAAGAAGAGCCAGTCAACCTTTTCATTCACGCAGACTAAAACCGGGTAACAGCGCCCTCAACCTTCTGCTACTTGTCCAATAAGGAGCTTGAGGTATACAACCAGCTGTTGTGCAGCCACCACCGGACCGATAGAGATCGTATCGAGTTCCTGTGGGTCACATCTTTCAAGAGAAAGGTTGTGAAAGTCACATGGAGCATTCACATCCTTCCTTGTAAAACCTGCTTCACAGAGTAATCTGCTTAGAGGGGCCAGGGGCATAGCTATGCCCCTGACATCGTGTCATGTTGAGAGGATGCTTTGGTGATCCTCCTTTAGTCTCTCCCAGTGCTGATGACAAGAGAAGGGACCCAGGTGGGGTTGCTGTTCTCTTAAGGTAGTCTCTCGTACCTTACCCTGGGTACAGTAACGGATGATCTGGATCGTCCGTTACCTAGTGGAGACTTGTGTAGGAATTGTCACCTCTGGAGACTGTGTCTGGCGACATACTCGGGGACGAAACTGAACATAGCCTTTCGCCCTTCTTAATGGGCGATGTCGAAAGAGAGACCATGAAGTTCCTTGACTCGTATGAGAGCTGTCAGTGTGTGTAAGAACATTGTCTTCTTAAACCAGGTGAAAATTTGTTGCCTGGTGAAGTGGAACATAAGGAACTCTCTTTAGAATTTGAACCATGTTCCAAGAGGAAGGTCTCAATTCTGTCTGGAGAAAGGCAAGTTGGAAGTCCGTATGGGTTAGGAAAGATCTAGCAATGAGAGGATGTCCCTTCCTTTCAGTTTGAAGGTGAAGGCTCAAGGTTGAGTGATCGTCTTTACCTGTTGAAACTGAAAAGGGGGTCTTTTCCTCTTGCATATACTCAAGGATTCCGCTATTGCTGGGATAGAGGTATCGAGTGGAGAGAGACACTTTCCCATGACACCAACCACAAAAGACATTATACTGCCAGGTAGACTGATGCTGAGGAATTCCTCAGATATCTGGACAACCTTTTTGCAACTTATTGCGAAAAGCCTCTGTGAGAGAGGAGGTACTAGGTAGTCTCCAGGCGTACAATCATAGCAAAGCTATAGCTTGTGGTAGGTGTCGAAGTGGGTTGTCTGTGATGTGGAGAGGGTTCTCTTGGAGACTCTATCAGGAGCTGCAGAAGGTTTGGAAACCGTTCTGCGTAATGTCATAGCGGAGATATGAGAGTCCTTGAGAGGCTGACCGATGTTCTAGCCTTCTTCAATGCCCTTCTCCAGACAAAACAGGGACGAGACGTAAACGTCATTGTTGTACCCACCGTTGTTGGCCTGTTTTTTGCCAGAGAGCCTTGGGGTCTAAGGCTGGGGAGAAACGGCAGCCCGAGGTTTAGGGACGTTGCGAACAGATCCTTAGTTGGAGGACCCTGTAAAGTCAGGACTTTGTCAGCTACAAGGTGATCCAAAGACCATTCGGTATACCTTATCCGAGATGCTGTGCACAGATTGTCGGCGAGCACATTCCTCTAGTCTGGATTGAAGCGGGCTGATAGTGGTACCGAATGGACTTTGACCCATCTTGGTGTTTAAACTGTTAGATGCGAAGAGGCTGTGAGCGAGTTCCTTCTTTCTTGTCGATGTGAGCCTTTATATAGTGTGTGGTATTGTCGCCCATCACATCACTAAGTGGTCTGTTAGGAACCGATGAGGCTGCTGAAGGACCAGAAAGTTGGTCTTCATCTTTAAGAGATTTAAGTGAAGATACTTTTGGACTCTGTCCAGAGGGCTGAGGTCGTGTGGTGCAGCACTATGGTCCCTCCTCTCTTCTTTTGATGTGTTCTAAGCACAGCATCAAGTCCGAGGGGTGGGGAAGGATGAGAAGGTTATACCACTCCGTAGATTCTCGACTGACACCGATCCCTTGAGGTTCGATCAAACTTCTGGTTCCATGGGGGTCAGAATGTCTGGGGGGTCAAGGGCCTGATTCCAATCGGACTCAAGTCACTCTGGGACAGGAGTTCTTCTCGTTTTGAGAAAGTTTAGTGGAGACTGGTGTCTAGAATCATTCCCAGATACTTCCACAGGTTTACCTTGATCACTGCATCTTGTTAAAAAGACTTCAGAAGTTCCGGTGCTAATGCAAGGTTGCCACTGAGTTTGCTAAGGTCAGTCAGTCGTCCCGAAACGAAGGAGACAGAAGCCGATCCTGTGAGACCACGATGGGTGTAATGGAAAGACCGAAGCACAGGGCCCTGAACTGGTGTTTCTTGTTTGTCTAGACTGAATCATCCAACCTTCCTAGATGGATAGTTTGGGCCTGGAAGTATGTGTCCTTTAGGTCCAGTGTACAAATAAGGACCTGAGGTTTTAGCCCTTGTCCAAACTCCAACATGGTGTGGACATCGACCCAAAGGGACAGCTCCTTGCAGATCCTTTTGCATGGGAGATTGTTGACGCTGGGGTCTTGACTCGTGGCGTAAAGGATCGGACGCGATACCCTGTGTAAGGATTCTTCCCCGAGAGAGAATTCCTTTAACTGACAGAAGGAAGGCAACGCTTAACCTTACAATGCGCCCTGATGGGATTGATGCTATTCCTTGGAGTAGAATCAGTCTGGCGAATGTTAATCAATGGTTAACTGTTGGGTATCGTGATTATTACTGTGCAGTTGGAAAGTGCTCGCAAGTAGTCCCCTGTCGACAAGCCGCTGATGAAGGTTGTCGATCATTTGCCAACCACTTTAGTGGATAGGTGTAATGGCGAATGGCCAGTAGCGAGAAGTGTGTTATATACCTTCTGATCTAGGGAACTACAGGCAGAGGTTGACTAGTTAGTCCGAATCACGAACTGCTGGCGAATTGTCGATGATCGGTGAATCGGTGGTCTGTGAGACGAAGATGGTAACTGACAGGCAGATGAAGGCTGTCTGGTCAGTCAGCCAAGGTAGGTTGGTGATAAATGAGTTTGTAATCTGCTTTGAGAGCCCTGAGAGACAGCAGAATGGTTTAATGATAGCCAGTTGGTGATGGTAAGCCATTGATGATCAGCAATCAATTGCGGACCGGTGAGCTAGAGATCAGCAAGCTGACTATGGTCCCTCCTGGCTGGTCAGAGATCAGCAAGCTGACTATGGTCCCTCTTGGTTGGTCAGAGATCAGCAAGCTGACGATGGGCTGGTCAGATCAGCGAGCTGAGTTCGATGATCGAAGAAAGATGAGCTGCCTATCAGTGATCAGCAAGCTGATGACTGGTTATTGACTAGCAATCAGTGATTGGCACGCTAGCAATCGGAGAGCGTTAGTCATTAGAGGGACTAAAGGTCAATGATCAGAGCTGAGCTAGCAATTGGCGAACTAGCGATCAGCAAACCGTGAACTAACCATCAGTAAACAGTGATCTAGAGATCAGTCTGTTGATGCTTTCTTGTTTGCTGACGGTGGTCTGTCAAGAAAAAAAAAAAAAAAACTTCAGAAGACACAGGGACCAAGGATTCCCCGTTTTGATTCCCCTTGGAAGATGGAATCTTCAGGATCTTGAATCCTTCTGTGAAGCCTCTTTCCTCTTTTCCCGGCAGCCATGTTATGTGTTTGCGGGGAGAGGAATGGGGCAATGGTGACCTGTCCAAGAAGTTTTATTCTTTTTTGCCTATCGTGCGAGTGTGCCGGAGAGAACTGGAGCGATGGCACACAGGATGATGCTGGTGCTCAGTTTCTGCTGAAGCGCAGTTTTCGGTGAATGAGCAGAAAAGAGCTGGAAAGCAGGCAAGCGCTGGCGTGCAGTAAGGCACGGTGTAGTTTTGTGCAGTCTCCCTAGAATGCGCAGAAGTGTGTGACTGGTTGCGCAAGGGCAGGTGCATGGGCACGCGATTGCATGGCGTCGCGGAAGACTGCTGGCCCGTGCGCGCGAAAGACTGCTGGTGCGCACATGCGCGTAAGAGGGCTGGCATGCGCATGAAAGACTGTTGGTGCACGTGCACGTAAGAGGGCTGGCCCGCGCGCGAAAGACGCGCTGGCTGAAGACTGCTGGCGCGCACGTGGAAGACTACATGCGCTCGTGGAAGCAATGGCGCGTATGATAATGCCGGCGCGTAGGAAAGCACTGGTGCGCAGGTGCAGGAGATCGTTGGCGAGCAGGAACGAACCACAGAAGAGTCCAGGACTAACTGCAGCGTAAGGTAGCGCTGGTAGGTCGGCAGGTCAGCTGGCAGGACGACCAGGAACTGGGATGAGCCCTTTGGAAGGGCGAACATCCATGATGGCGACCGTGAAAGGTCCACAGAGGAGTCCAAGGACTAACTGCAGCGTAAGGTTGTGCTGGTAGGTCGGCAAATCAGCTGGAAGGACGATCAGGTGGTAGGTCTGTTGGTAAGACAATCAGGAACTGATGACGCCCATGAGGGCTGGTGGACCAGCAAGCTGACCTTTAGCAGTAGCAAACAACAGAAGGAAAACAACACACTTCTCGCTGTTCGCCATCGCATCAATCCACTAAAGCGATTGGCAAGCGATCGACAGCTCCCATCAGCGGCTTGTCGACAGGTGACTAATCGCGAGCACTCTCCAACTACACAGTAACCAGTATATCCAGCCATTAACCATTGATTAACATTCGCCAGACCGATGCTGTTCTAAGGAATAGCATCAATCCCGTCAGGGCACATAGAAAGGTTAAGCGTTGCCTTACTTCTAGCAGTTGAAAGAGTTCTCTTCCAGGGAAAAATCCTTACATAGAGTATTGCATCCCATCCTTTCCGCCATTAGTAAAGACCCCAGTGTCAACAATCTCCCATGCGAAAGGATCTGTAAGGAGCTATCTCTTTGGGTCAATATCCACACCATGTTGGAGGAGTTCGGACAAGGGATAAGACCAGGCAACAAGTCTCCACTCGGTAACTGACAATCCAGATCCTCTGTTACTGTACCTGGGGTAAGGTTTGAGGCTCTACCTCAAGAGAACGGCAACAGCCCACCCGAGTCCCTTCTTTTGTCGTCAGCACTGAGAGAGACAAGAGGAGGATCACCAAAACATCATCTCTACTGAATTCACAGTCATCAATTACATTCTGAATCCAGATCCTCATCCAATACGTCGACCCACAATGTTAGGGGCATAGCTATGCCCCTGGCCCTTCTAAGCAGATTACTCTGTGACGCAGATTCTACAAGCAAGGTTGTGAATGCTCCAGGTGACTTTCACAACCTTTCTCCTGCAAGATGTGACCCACAGGAACTCAATACGATCTTTATCGGTCCTGTGGTGGCTGCACAACAGCTGATTGTATACCTCAAGCTCCTTATTGGACAAGTAGCAGAGGGTTGAGGGCACTGTTACCTGGTTTTAGTCTGTGTGAATGAAAAGGCTTGACTGACTCATTCTTTTCATCATCCTCCCCTCTCTTTGGGGAAAGCAGCAACCTGGGTTCTCTGCATAAACTGACCTCAAACTACTGCAGGTAAACCAGGCTCCCTTGTGTACCTAGTATTAAGCACTTGGAATAACTTTACCTAGACAGTCACAATTCTAAATATCTCGGCACACAGCTTATGTAGGCCACGGACCTTGCGTAGCAAGGTTTTAGCGAGGCGCAAGGACTCCTTAATTTGAGTATACTGTACTCTGATAAGGAGCCCCCGGGTAAAGCCAAAAGCCAGATTGGCAGGGACGTTCACCCTTCCTAATGGGCAAGTCACCCCAAAATAAATAGCATAGGTTTGTATTCCAGTTACGGAACAAAGGACAAATTCGTAGATAATTTGTATATTTCCTAACGATACAAACCTTAGCTATTTATACAAACTTGGCCTCCAGCCCTATCCCCCTTGAATTCCTACCTCCAAGCAAAGTGAGCTAAATCACCGGTGTGGGAGCGGGAGCAAACTAACCCCCCCTACCCCCGCTAACTAGCCGTATTGGTCGTTGACCCTCGCTAAATTTTAATGGCTTGTCATTTCAGCTTTGCAGAAAGTAATACCTCTAAATAAATAGCTAATGTTTGTATTGTTAGGAAAAATACAAATCTACGAATTTGTCATATTCTGTGGTCATTTTGCCAATATTTTCATCTACTGAAATACTAGATACTAAATTGTTAGCACAATATCTAGTATGTTGTTTCCCCTAGTTGGTTTATCGGCCCACTGATAGAGAAATTCATTGTTGACAAACTCAAGTAGCCTATGTCCCTCTGTGTATAATGTAGAACTCATAGTGTCCCAGTTTACTGCTGCATTGGAGTCTCCAATTAGGACTGTTAGCTTATTGTTAACTTCTGTCCCAGTTGTATGTATTGCTATTCGTCCTGTTCTTGTGTTTGATATGGCGGTCTGTATATTACTATTATGGACATGTTGCTGTGGCCTGATTGGTAACGTCTCTGCCTGGTGTTTGCCAGTCAGGGGGTTCGAGTCCCGCTCAGACACGTCAGTGACATAGTGTCTGCAATCTTACCATGCTTGTGGGCAAAGGTTGGGGGGGTTTGGGGGAGCCTATAGGTCTATCTGCTGAGTCATCAGCAGCCACTGCCTGGCCCTCCCTAGTCCTAGCTTGGGTGGAGAGGAGGCTTGGGCGCTGATCATATAATATATTGTCAGTCTCTAGGGCATTGTCCTGATTGCTAGGGCAATGTCACTGTCCCTTGCCTCTGCCATTCATGAGCGACCTTTAAACCTTTATAGTGTTTATATTTGCACATGTCACTTCACATTCAGTTTCTAACCTAATTTCTATGGGGTTTAAGTGATTTTTAACAGAGCATTACCTCTCCACCTTTTTTGAAAAGGCAATCCTCCTTAAAAAGCTTGAAACCTCAGATTTCGTTTTCTATCAAATCCTTCGTTTTTTCTTGAATCCAGGTCTCGCCAATGCCTGACATTTAGTTCCTCACTAGCTATCATTGCCCTGAAGTTTTCTATTGTGTTTCTAACTGACTGTGCATTGAATTGTGCTGCTTTGAGGAAATTTTCACTTTTTTTATCTTCCTCTGTGGCTTTGCTAGTTTCCCTGATTTACAAGTGTTTTAGTTTTATTTCTATCTGCATTATCGTTTTCTCCTAAATTTCCTCTACTTGTTGTTGGAGGATTTTCTAAGGGTCTAGTTTGTACTTGGTCTACTGTGTTTCATTAATTGTACAGGCCGAGATAAAGTTGGTTTCCGTAATATCTCTTGCCTTCTTCACGAAAGTGTATTTCATCTCTGTACTCTAGCCATAGAAAATGTCCCAAAGATCTATAAATTTAACTTAATTTTTCTGGCATTATTATTATTATTATTACTATCCAAGCTACAACCCTAGTTGGAAAAGCAAGATGCTATAAGCCCAGGGGCTCCAACAGGGAAAAATAGCCCAGTGAGGAAAGGAAATAAGGAAATAAATAAATGAAGAGAACAAATTAACAATAAATCATTCTAAGAAAAGTAACAACGTCAAAACAGACATGTCATATATAAACTATTAACAACATCAAAAACAAATATGTCATAAATAAACTATAAAAAGACTCATGTCCGCCTGGTCAACAAAAAAGCATTTGCTCCAACTTTGAACTTTTGAAGTTCTACTGATTCAACTACTCGATTCGGAAGATCATTCCACAACTTGGTAACAGCTGAAATAAAACTCCTAGAGTACTGCGTAGTATTGAGCCTCATGATGGAGAAGGCCTGGCTATTAGAATTAAGCCTTAGATTGGGCATATTTAGGGCTACTTGTCCTATGTTCGAAATCTTAATCAGTTGCAAACTGTTTGAAATTCTCATTTACAAATTGGGGTCCATTATCACTAATCAATACACAGGGCAATGCATACCTAGCAATACGAGATTTAAGTTTTCTCATCACTGTACTAGGCTAGCTCCACAATCTACTAGAAATTTGATTATTTTACCATTAACATCAAAATCAGCTTCTAATTGGCTTATCCTTTTTACTATACACTTTAAGCAAATACAGCTGAACTACTCACATCAAAGTCATTGTCATTACCTGATACATCATTTATTTTCCTACTTTTATATTTAACAGCAAAATGATATTTACCACATTTCATACATTTCTTACCATGAGCTGGACACTTTTCCTTACGCCATTCATGTTTTTCCCCACAAAATTTGCAAGGGCGCAACTTATTTGTAGGAATACTGGGTCTACTGGACTTAGGCCTACCCTCATTATTTACAGGCCTAGGCCTACCATCATGGTCTGTGTCGTGTCTGCTACCAGTAGTCTTCTCCCTTCTAGGTTTTTCTCTCACTTTGGCCACACTGTCATGGGTCTGGCGAGGAGTAGACATGACGACGTCCATCTGCCTTTTGCTTGCTCGAAATGCCAGACACAAATCAAATGTCTTCTCAAGGGTTATGTCTTCAACTTCAAATAACTTCTGACGAAGATTGTCAAAACACCACTTGGTCCCTCAGCTGCTTGTCTCGTTGGTTACCACAGTTACAGTCCTTCACAAGAATCTTCAATCTGGTAACATAGGGTTCTAATGTTTCGTTAGTTTCCTGCATACATCTTCGTAACTTGTACCTTGCTGCAAGTTCATTCTTGCGCATAGGAAAATAACGTCAAATCTCGCCAAAACATCTTTCAACACATTGGCTGGATTAGGTTTACCGGTTGCTGGAACTGGAAATTTGAAATACTGTAGTAAAACTGAAGAAGTTCTTCGCCTCCAATGTTAATAAGTACGGCCACCTTTGTCTCATCAGGTTTATTGTCCTTCTCAAATAAAGGAGCCTTTGTATATCGGCGGCCAGTTGCTCATGCATGTATTAAAAATGGACATCAACTAACCTAACCTACAAGCCATGTGCTTACCTACATACCTAAACGGGGGGGGGGGGGGGCTGACGCCCCTGCGACCCCACTTACACTGTTGTATTCCAAGTCAAACATAATAATATATACAGATGACCGCTATTATACATACACCCCAATTAAATAAATCTCGAACCTTTACTTAAAAGACTTCCATTCACGTTTGTCGGCCTCTAAGTGAAATTTGCTAGGGCTACAAGACCTTCCGTTGACACTCAGTATTTTAGGCTTAATACATAAAATCTAAAAGGCATATATTGCATAATACTTACTTAGTGAGTTCTAGATGTCGTTTTTAATCCCCACCGCTGCCACCATGTCTTGATATTTATGATATAAACTCACATCATCACATGTTATAGCTAACTAACTGAAAGGGAATACGAAAACAGCAACAACAATACACGTCTGCCATCTGGCGGTGGAATTAGGAATCATGGTAGCATTCTCAACAATACAGTTATCATAATTCCTGAATAATTATTAATAATATAACACATATGGCCTTATTGAGGGTGAAGTAATTACTTAATAATTGTTGAATAATTATTAATAATATAAAAACTATGGACATATTGATGGTGAAGTAGCTGACATTGAATCTTGGGAAATTGCCTATAACTATAGTATTATTGGTCTTAACTCTAGCCGTTTCAAGTTTTTTTTTTCTTTTCTAGCTGTTTAACCAGAGGTTCTGTTTGGCCAGCAGTATCCTTTCTTAGGAATAGGTCATTTCCGGTTGCCTGAACAATTATAGTGGTCTTGTTCTCTCTTATATTTTTACTGACCACTTCTTCTATCTTCTGTGCATTAGCACCCTGATAGAAGAACCTGACATTTCTCCTGTTTTTGATCCTTCACCATAGTCTCCAGTTAACAATATCGCATTTTCTTCTTCCTCTTTTAAGGGTGTGAATCTGTTTTTTGGCATATATGGGTATACTGATATATTACAGTATTGTATAGAAATGTGAATAGAAGTAGTTTTCCTTCTTCTTAATGCCATCTTGCACTATTATTGTAAGTCAAATTATAATTTTGTATATTTTGTAATGTAGGCTACTCTCATACCCTGAGAGGGGTCGCTAGAGTTAATAAAAATCCTTAAATCCTAAAAATCCTTGAAGGTATTTAAATTTCTAGGCTGTTGTTGAGTCTTCTTGGCCTTAGCTACCCTTCTAGCGGGTTTCAGGAACTCTATTTTTGTTGGTTATTTCCTCTCTAGGTTCTGTCCATGATTATACCTTATTTTGTATTTCTTGGATACAAATCTTATTTTCTACCACATCTTCTATGACTGCGTTCCTTATTTCTAAGTGTTGGAACTTGGGGACGATCTCTGGCAATTGTTTTCATAGTTATTGATTTTCATTTTTTCAATTTTTCTATTTCCTGTTCCTGGTGACAGAACAGGCATACACTTAAGGTGCAGGTTGGCAGCGATGGATTATTCCACAACTTGGTCACAGCTGGAATAAAACTTCTTGAATACTGTGTAGTATTGAACCTCATGGTTTAGAAGGCCGGACAATTAGAATTAACTGCATGCCCGATGGTGCCAGAGATTAACATCTAGATCAAGAATAAGAAATTTGATAGACCGTAAGTTCCTATTCAACAAATTAAGATGAGAATCAGCAGCTGAAGACCAGACAGAACATTACTTGAAACAAGAAAGAATGAAAGATTTAAAACACTTCTCTAGAAGATTGATCACAAAGTCTTAAAAGACTTCCTTAATAGGCCAATTTAAAAAGAAACAGACCTATGTTTCTCTAAAGTCAATTTGCTGTCGAGAATCACATCTAAAATCTTTAAAAGATTCATACTCGGGAGGTTATGTAATTTGCCAGCCAGCCATGTGTATATATATATATATATATATATATATATATATATATATATATATATAAAACATTATGAAGTAGTAAAAAACCGCACACAATGTACGCAGACTTCCTTGCTGTAGATTGCCCAGAATTTTATCCGGACGAGGGCTCTTTGGACAATATGTCCCGGCCCCTAGGTCAATTATGTAGCTATGCCCATAGAGCGATTGTGCCAAAGTAACTTTCTTTATGAGTGCTCCTAGGTCTGCCCATAGAGGTTTGTCTATTGCTCTGAACCCTAAAGCTTTAACTATCGCTCTACTCTTAGAGCATTTATATTCTTCTTAGGCCGAAGGCCAAGTTGAGCAAGTGGTTCGTCCCTGCGCTCTCTCAAATCGGTCCCTTTCAGAAGCCAGAAAGAAGAGTTTTACCAGTAGAGTAAAGTAGTATAGCAGCAAGTCCCATTAAGTTAGAGAGACTGGGAGAGTAGAGAAGGATGTTTAGAAGAAGAGAAAAGAAGCAGATTTAAATATAAGGATTTATCTCTGATTTGGGTGTGGGGGAGCCAGTGAACTTGGTTGGAGGAGGGGAGGATTTGGCTTAAGGTTTGACTGAAGACTGGGATGTTGAGGAGGGATAAGACCTGGGTGACAAGGTGGATGGTGATAGGGATTAGTTCTTGCAAGGACATGGTATCAAAATGGAGGGAGAAGGATGAAGGAGGTGGGGTAGGAAAACGATTTGGGAGAGGTGTCAGTGCTGGGGCACTGGGGTTAGGTGCAGGCTCAGTGGCTGGACTGGCAGCAGTGTTAGGCACAGGAGCAGTGACTGGTTCAAGAACAGTAGATGGTTTCCGAGGTGGTCTTGGACGAGGTAGTCTCTCTGGGTTTGGTTGCTGAGTTGGTGCTTCGTTTGCGGTGGTAGGAGGGGCAGTTTCCAATGCCTCTAACCTTTTGAGATACTCTAGACATCTCTTGTTCCAGGTGTGGTGAGTCCAGGCACAGTTGGGGCACCTAGGCTGGGTCTCCCTCCCTGCATTGAGCCTGTCAATGCATTCTTGCGTTGGGTGCTTGCCGCGGCAGACCCCACAGACCGGCCGGCTCCTACAGTCGGACTTGTGGTGGCCAAACCGCTGGCAATTTAAGCTTTTCCAGATCTCTTATGAGAAAGGTTCCCCACAATCCTATGTCCAGGGATGATGGCATGGGTCCTATGAAGGTGGTGATTACTCCCTTGGTTGGTGCCTTGTGACTGCCCATTTTCCGTTTGGCTTGGGCAATGTTCCTACAGTCGGTGGGGTAGTTGCACACTACTGCTTTCCTTAGTTTCTTGGCAGAATCAAGATGGGACAGGGAAGCTTCCATATAAAGGAGGTTGGAACTTCCTTGGGGATGATGATTAGTTCACCCTTTAAGTTGGTCCTTGCTGTGATCTTGATTCCTGGATTAGAGGTCGGAATGGTGGCTACTGTTGCATATGACGGTGTCTCCTCGGTGGCTGTTAGCTTGAACTTGGGAAGCACAGGTGAGGTAGGAAGTGGGGCTTCCAAGGATACTTGTGCACTGTTGATGGTTGAGGACTCGGCGAGGAGCTGGGTCAGACACTTAGTACAATTGCTGTCCATTGGGCGTGTCTGCTGGCAGGGTGGTTAAGTATGTGGGGGGATCGAGATCCATGAGAGAGGTGTCTATCTCTGATGTAGTAGCAGTTCCTGGAGCAGGCACTGGTTGATGGCGTTGGAGGGGACTATAAATGCTAAACATCAATATGGCCTCTTGCAACGTTTTACAATATCACAGAAGTTGAATTTTCTGCATCAAACTGTGATTATGGGTTATAAATAAGCAGAAGAATCAGCGAACTAATATAATATCCAATTACAAAAATAAGTGGTAGACTAACATTGAAAATAAAAGACCAAATAGTATATAACAGTTTTACTTTTGTTAACATGTGAACAATGACAACAGTTGACAAGAAGCGTATGTTACAGAGTTCACCAAATGTAGTGTATTTGGAGCAAAGGGCTGAACCGTGTTGTGAATCATTGTTTTTTCCTTTAAAGTATATTACTGGTAATCTTTATGCCTGACCTTCATTAAATTTTTCTTTCCTTTTGAATGGTGTGTGTTATATTTCAATTTTTAGTAGGATATGATTTGAAAAGGTGTCGGTTATCTTGAATGTTGTACACCTAAAAGTAGTTTAGAATTAGGCCTATATACCAATGTGGAGAAGAAAATATTAAATCGATACATTTTTCTTGTATATAAGTATTTGCTAATTATGTAAATAATATCAAGATTTATTTCTGAAGAAAAGAAAATCTAAGGCTATCTTTAGTGGGTTATAAATTTTTTCTAGTCATCAAATCACAATAAGATATAAGAAATCAAGTGCTGGGTAAAAGTGAAGGATATAAATATATATATATATATATATATATATATATATATATATATATATATATAAATATATATATATATATATATATATATATATATATATATATATATATATATATATATATATATATATATATATATATATATATATGTATGTATATATATATATATATACATACATACATACATATATATATATATATATATATATATATATATAAATATATATATATATATATATATATATATATATATATATATATATATATATATATCCACAGTACAGTATACATAAACTAGGCTAGGCCTATATACCGGACTCACTTTAAAAATGATAATCGCATTAATAATCTGCAACTACTACAGTGACTAAGACCAATAGATCTATTGACGTATTTTTCTTGGTGATAATGAACAAATAAAAAATATGTACATATAGCAATTTATAGACAGGGATTCTACATTCATAGAAAGGTCAGGCATCTTTATAAGCTATATTTCATTTGATAATCGAGTTATTGAGTAATTGGTTCAATGTAACTTTGTGAGTTGGTGTTATATTACAGGCAATAGAATATATACAGATAATAGATACAGGAAAGTACAGTAGTTTTATGATTTCTAATATGAATGTAGATGAGAAATCTAACTTTCCTTATGCAAAATGTAAATATGCATGTTAGTATTTACCTCTGTGAATGTAGATGTGATTGTCAACATCTCTCCTGAAAATGTTGATGAGTATATCGAAATTTATATCTGTGAATGTTGAATGCACACACAAGAAGCCCCGCACATCCAAAGGCGTGTGTTAAGCTGCCCCCAGGAGCAACACGGATTGTTTTTCATATAAGGGAGATCTATGAGTATGAAATCTTTACAATACATTCTCTTACATAATTACTAAATATCTATTGTATAAATATTCATCTTTTTTAATAACTGTTTATAACATAATTATATGATATGTCACACTAAGAGAGCCACAGTGGCTCACATCTGACACAACATAAAACATATATGAACATTGGAAAGAGCGCAATCGAGTTTACTTCTCATCTGATGGTGTCCAACGGAGACTTATAGACTCATATTCAAAATACTGCCACAAAGGCAATATTATAAGAGCATTTCTTATTTCTTTTGTATTATTTAGAGGCAAAACGTTGCACTAAGGAGCTAATATTGGTGGTGGAATTCAAGTCGCATTTGTTAATGGATAGGCGAGGCATCAATTTCACGTTGCTACAGAAAAGATGTCGGCTGGTTGATTGATTGATTTAAAGTTTTCAGGCATCCTGTCGGCTGGCTACTTAGCTCAAAGTCAGGTCACACATTAAGTTTCTATATATGGTGCTTTAGCAAAATGATTTATTTATATATGCATCCCCATACAACTGATAGAAACGAATCAGTTAGAACTTGAGGCAAGGATGTGCTTGCTAGGCAACGTCAGATGGAAGTAAACAGTGTAATATTGAATTCAATGTTGCCAATTTCCTATTCGAAAAAAACTTAGCTTAATTCAGTATATAGACATAAAACCTTTTGAGTTACCATTTACATAAAATAATGGGAAACCTATATGAATATTTTTACACTTCTCTTTGTCTTCATTTCTTATTACACAGTCTAAATATGGTATGGAATATGCAAGGGGGAATATGTACAATCAGGAATGATCCTATATCATATATATCAATAATCTGTCAACACCAAATTCTTTACTTGAGGTATTCACTGACGTCTTAATATTACACTGTGAAAGCTATTCTATTGCTGTACTGTAAACAATGCACTGTAAAACAAACTACACAATCAGTACAACCGAAAAGGCCAAAATAAAACTGTTATGAAAGTATACAAAGAAGTGATTGATCGTTGTGTGTAGACTCGGACAAGTTGGCTACAGTCTCGTTTTCTATTCAGTTTCTTCATGTAGGGGAGACAGTACAAACATATTTTTTCGAAAGCATATCAACTTCATAGTTAATATTGGTTAACATTTTTATAATTTGCTCTGTTACTGAAAAAAATTTAAAAAAAAATCAATTTACTTTTTACTTGTTTAAATCCCACCCTCCACTGAAGTCGAGTGAACTACTTCTCGGTCGGGTCCATATCAATCATCTAACGAAACATTTTCATTACAACTTATACAATTCTTTGATTTTAGCATCTTCCAAATCATATGATTTTGTGAAAAGTAATGGCTTTAGTTTCTTCTTAAATTCAATTACTCCCTTTAGGTCTTTCATTTCAGATGGCAGTTCATTATAACGTCTAGGGGTAAATTTTCTATGAGACGAGTTCCTAGTAAAATATATATAAAATATATCAATATAATCCGAAACAACAAAACATTCGAATTACAAACACAAATCCAACTGAAATTATAAATCTCGGATTTTGTATCAAATGTTCATAATAAAAGAATATTACATAATTTAACGCTGTAGGAAAGACAACATTTGCAATATTTAACGGGACTATTTGTTAAAATTTGTAGCTGAAAACTGTAGGCATATGAATTAGGTGAAGTCTACTAAAAAAAAAAAAAAAAAAAAAAAAAGCAAGCAGTTTCTTGGAGCCTATTATTTTTGTAAGTTGATGACTTTCTGTATATGTATGTATGTATGTATGTATGTATGTATGTATGTATATATATATATATATATATATATATATATTAATATATATATATATATATATATATATATTTTAATATATACATATATATATTTATATATACATATATATACATATACATAAATATATATATATATATATATATATATATATATATATATATATAATATATATATATTTATATATATATATATGTATATATTTTTATATATATATATATATATATATATATATATATACATATATATACGTGTAGGCCTATATATATATATATATATATATATATATATATATATATATATATATATATATATATAGGCCTACACGTATATATATGTATGTATATGTATATATATATATATATATATATATATATGTATATATTTATATATATATATATATACATATACATACATATATATACGTGTAGGCCTATATATATATATATATATATATATATATATATATATATATATATATATATATATATATACAGTAATACCGTGACTACCCACGAGTCAATAAACACAAGTTTTCCGAGATACGAATTGTCACTCATGCAATTTTTTTGCTTTGTCATGCAAGCAAGAATTTGAGATATGAGTTTGAAACGCTGCTAATAGATGGTGTGATAAGCAATAATAACAGAGCGGCCCCCGGACCCCAGACTCCGACACGCTTTCTCTTAGTACAATCACCGTGTAGAGTAAACACTGATTCGTTGTACTCGCCGTTTCTTGCCTCATGTTTTGTGAGAATTTCTTACTCTAACTTTCTTTTAACCTTGTCTCCTAAGAAGTTAAATGCTAGTTGTGGAATGATCTTCCTAATCGAGTAGTTGAATCAGTAGAACTTCAAAAGTTCAAATTTGGAGCAAATGCTTTTATGTTGACCAGGCTGACATGAGTCTTTTCATAGTTTGTATATGTCATATCTGTTTTTGACGTTGTTTATAGTTTATATAGGACATATCTGTTTTGACGCTGTTACTGTTTTTAGAATGATATATTGCTAATTTATTCTCATCATTTATTTATTTCCTTATTTCCTTTCCTCACTGGATTATTTTTCCCTATTGGAGACCTTGGGCTTACAGCATCTTGCTTTTCCAACTAGGGTTGTAGCTTGGCTAGTAATAATAATAATAATAATAATAATAATAGTGATAGTGCAGGGAGGAGAATGATGATGTTCAACGTCTACGATCTGCACAATTTTGAAACAAAGAATCTCTCAAGGATATAAAGTCAGCCAAAGGTGTTAAGATAATTTTAAAGCTCTGAACATCTGGTCATAGAAGAAAATTCAGTAAAAAAAAAAAAAAATAAGAGAAAAACAATTGTGAAGTAGCATTTACGTTCAGGGTTACATACGTGATGTTAAGTGGTGATAGCAAAAATCCAGCCTTCAATCCTCCTCTCTTAATGTCCCCACCACCAGCATCTTCGTTAGCTCAAGTCTCCTCATCTTCAACCTAAGTACACTGTATAAAACCTTTGTATATACATATACACGTGTGTATATGCTCCTATTATGTTTTTATACAATATTTGCTATTTAGTAATGTATTTTCCTTATTTACTTAGATGAAACATAACAGTATGGGGAGTCATTTTGACGGGTGGACCGAATTAAGTGTATTTCAAGTAATTTTAATGGGGATAGTTGATTCGATATACGAGCAAATTGAGACATGAGCTCAGCCCTGGAACGAATTAAACTCGTAAGGTAAGGTACCACTGTGTGTATATATATATATATATATATATATATATATATATATATATATATATATATATATATATATATATATATATATATATATATATATTTAAGGTCTGTATACAGCTTTCATCATGAAGGATTGAGTCTAACGGATTCATGAGGTTGCATTTTTCTAACTTGTCACATCAATATTTCTAATTTCCTTGAGCCTTTTTTTTTTTTTTTTAAATTAACCTAATCTAATTTTCATTGTTAGATGCCATATGTATATTGATTTTAAAAATCACGTATAAATGGAGAAATCATATATGAAATTACAAATATAACCTGCATATGCTCGTCACAATAGGCCGTTAAATACAAGTGTTTGTCTCAACGCCTCTTCATCTGTAACCTATATTTTTAGGATGCGGGTGAGAAACATATTAGAGAAGTGTGGAAGTGTTACTGTGTTTGCCCTGGGACAAAATTAGAGTCGATCATAGTGAAAGTTCAGTGGAGGAATATATTGCCAGCCCATGACTTCATCACCTTGAAACACCAACCCCCATCACAAAAACACAACTGTATCATTCTAAAGAAAGTTTAATCCAAGAAGCAGACACTTTTGATATTTATGAAATTATACATATAATGTTATTGGTTGCTAGCGTATGAAGCACAACGTAAGGATATAGTATACAGGCTACGGACTTCTTCTGATCAGTATCTGGTAACAACAATTTGTCTTTCTGACCTCGGGTTCTTTATTTGTATAACACACATCAAACATCTTTGTTTCTTTGACTGTATTTGCTTAAGGCCGGGTGCACACTAGGGACTCTTTGGCGCCACAAAGCCACAGCATCGTGTGGCAGGGATGTGGTCTCCCATAGGTTTCCATTGTTTTTAAGTTTTGCTGCGCAAACTAGTGACTCTGTTGCGCCACAAAGCCACAGCATCGTGTGGCAGGGATGTGGTCTCCCGTAGGTTTCCATCGTTTTCAAGTTTTGCCGCGCAAACTAGCGACTGTGGCAAGCGACTGTGGCTCTCTGTCGCTCATCCTCGCCACAGGCGTGGCGTGGCTTTGTGGCGCCACAGAGTCGCTAGTGTGCTCCCGGCCTAAGAATGGTACAATTGTGTTTCTATGATGGTGGTGGGGGTGTTTGAAGGTACTGATATCATGGGTTGGCAATATTTTCGTCCACTGAACTCGTGCTGTGATTAGCTCTAAGCTCATCCCGAGACAAACCTTACCAGACTTTGCTAACATGCGGGCGGGAAACCACCGTGAAATTATCAGTGCCCTGAAAAGACAATTGTGCCAATTAGTATTTACCAAGATATTCTCAGTTGCCCATGTTTCCTGATCTTTCAATTTTAACAAACTGTCCCAGTCAGGTAAAGCATACACTATAGAAATATATATATAAAAAAAACTACAAAATAACAAACCATTAAGATCATGACCTTGGTATGATTTGAAATGTAATACTAATTTTGAGAACATTGCGTCCTGCATATTTAATGGACAAATAATCGTACATTTCTCATGTTAAAATCACCCGGGTGAACTTAGAAACCTTCTTATTTCGACCACAAAGTCGAGTATATTATACATTCATACAGAATACAGGTACATAAATTGATAGACGAAAAGACATTTATACAATGAAAAGTGATTTCCTTAACCCTGATAGATTTCGAATGAGAAAATCCTCACGACTGTCGCATTTTTTTTCATGTTTCTTTTTCCATGAAGACCTTCGCCCTACATGATATACTATTTTCCTCGTCCATTTACATGCCATTCGAACCGCAAAATCTCCTTACTTCCACTTCGTGGAAAGTTTATTCCTTAAAATACTTTAACTTTCACCTGTACTAATCCACTGTTTATAATGTTCATCGGGCTTATTGGGAACACTATCAGCAACTGGATATAAAGAAGCCAATATCTTAAAATGAAACGCATGTACAAAAATGTAATCAAGAACCTTTAAATATCAGTTAAAAAGGTGGCATTCCTACCCAGCTTAATGTTTCCACCACTTCAGTATCTGAATGTGGCAAGATCTGGCTTGCAGTCATTGCAACTCAAGTCTCTTTTCCAAGGGTCATTGGAACTCAAGTCTCTTTTCCAAGGGTCATTGGAACTCAAGTCTCTTTTCCCAGGGTCATTGCAACTCAAGTCTCTTTTCCAAGGGCATAAAATAGAGAGGGAACAAGCAGTTTCCCTGGCATACTCCCTATTCTCAGAAATAAAACCAGTAAAACTTACAAATGAGAAGCAAATAATATGAATAATCGCGACGTCGTAGCAATCATGTTGATGGCACTCCATATAAAGTTCTTCCTACTGGCTAATGTATCTTATACGAAAGTTCTTTATCATATTAATACTAGTAGTGTTAGGACTTACATTTTTACAAGCAATGATATGGTTGAGTTATTAGCATTATGTACCTATACAAGAGTAAGAGCATACACAGAACTCGTTACCCTTGGAACGTAAATACAATAAGGCCAAATTATACAGGAAAATGACAGTGTCTTCTTTTTCTCCGAAATGTGGACTTTGGGTTGAGCATTGTCACGATTCCTTACACTTTTCAAACTGCAAAGAACGCGGACAAACACGTAGGTATTGTTATTGCATTGTGTGTGGATATGATCGCCACACCACTCAATAGCTGGAGAAACTCTGGATTATTAAGGACAGGAACAACTAACTATGTACAAGTACTGCTAGATGGGTGGACTTGTGACGGAATTCTGGCCTCTTAAAGGGTTTCGCTTTTCCTTATTTTTCCCAGTAATTCGTGAATAGAAATAGTGCTAAATGGAGAATAAAAGGGGAGCTAAGCATATGTAGGCAGAAATGGTGGTGATAACATTTTTACTAGGGCCATATTACTAGTCCCCCAATCAACCCTAATGCTACGAGGGCAAAGTTTTTGGTAATCTGACTCAGCAACGAGTCGGATACCCCTGAGGCAAAGCCGCTGCTGTACTGCGTGTTGGAGGAGGACGTTCCTAACGAGTTGTCCATGTCGTTGTTATCATGAAACAGAGGCTTAATTTCGGGGAGAGATGCGCTTTCCGATGTAGGTATGGAGCGGCCCTTCTCGTATTTCTTCCGTTGGAGCCAAGGCTCGAGGCCCGATCCCTCGTACGTCTTAAACACTTCATTGTCCCCGGCATCAATGGGAGTCTGGCCTGCGGGAACGAAGCCAGGGGAAGTTAGGCGATTGTCGTCCTGATCAACGCGGTTGGTCTCGATGAAGTTCGGTAAGAGGCGCGGTGGTGTTGTCGTTGGCGGAGGAATGTCTGGAAAAAAATAGGGATCAGTTGTCCGATCATCTTAGACATAAAGATAACAATACAATAATTTTGTCGCAAAAGGAAATATATATAATAAAGTATTATTATTTTGGCGCAGCAAGTGACATAATTGATAAGAATACTCGAAGGATACTATGTCTGTACTGCATTTATCTGAAAAGGAAATACTGGGACATGTTTCAGATTCATCCTTCTTAAATCTGGAAATACTGGGACATGTTTCAGATTCTTCCTTCTTAAATCTGGAAATACTGGGACATGTTTCAGATTCTTCCTTCTTAAATCTGGAAATACTGGGACATGTTTCAGATTCTTCCTTCTTAAATCTGGAAATACTGGGACATGTTTCAGATTCTTCCTTCTTAAATCTGGAAATACTGGGACATGTTTCAGATTCTTCCTTCTTAAAAGGAAATACTGGGACATGTTTCAGATTCTTCCTTCTTAAAAGGAAATACTGGGACATGTTTCAGATTCTTCCTTCTTAAATCTGGAAATAATAATATATTTCCACATCTCAAATATGGAAAAAAAAAATAGTACTAAATGTCAGAAGAAGAAGGAGACAGTGGAATTAATATATTTCCACATCTCAAATATGGAAAAAAAATAAATACTAAATGTCAGAAGAAGAAGGAGACAGTGGAATTCATTATGTTCGTGATTACCTCTCTACCTATTTTCCCACTTCCTCATTCTTCCGTTCTTTAACACTTTGGCAAACAATGACCTGAAAAAAAAGACCCTTTGACCTAAATTCAAAAGAAATGGACGCTCTCCTTCGTCTGCATTCATATATTCATTTGCCTGCTCCTGACGCTGTCATCTTCGCGGTTCATAAGACTCATTTTCCCATCTTTCAAATTCTTAAAACTAATTTTCCATTGATTGGTCGCTTTCGTTCGGAAAATTAAAGAAAGTCGCATGATTTCTACCTTGATGGTTATTAAGATTTTTTCTTTAATGGTATTTCTAATTTTGATAAACATTCTATATATGACACGAGTCTGTCTTCATTCTACCTTGATGGTTATTAAGAATCTTTCTTTAATGTTTTTTTTTAAATTTTGATAAACATACTACATATGACACGAGTCTGTCTTCATAGTTTATATATAACATATCCATTTTAACGTTCTTACTGAACTTA
The DNA here is from genome assembly GCF_036898095.1 of Palaemon carinicauda. Lineage (NCBI taxonomy): Eukaryota > Metazoa > Arthropoda > Malacostraca > Decapoda > Palaemonidae > Palaemon > Palaemon carinicauda. The sequence continues at coordinate 46,288,838 of NC_090763.1, forward strand.
AAATATTTTATATTGTTCATAAATATTCATGTAGTTTATTTCCTTATTTCCTTTCCTCACTGGACTATTTTCTCCGTTGGTCCCCTTGCGATTGTAGCATCATACTTTTCTAAGATTGTATTATTATTATTATTATTATTATTATTATTATTATTATTATTATTATTACTATTATTATAGTAATAACATTAAAATGGATCTTTCATAAACTATAAAACAGACTTATATCAGCCTGTTCAACATAAAAACATTTGCTGCAAGTTTGAGCTTTTAAAGTTCCACTGACTCAACTACCTGATTAGAAAGATCATTCCACAACCTGATCACAACTGGAATAAAACTTCTAGAAACTGTGTAATATTGAGCCTCAAGATGGAGAAAGCATGACTATTGGAATCAACAGCATACTTAAGTATTACGAATAGGATGGTACAGTCCGGGAAGACAGTAATAATAATAATAATAATAATAATAATAATAATAATAATAATAATAATAATAATATTACTGCAAGTAAAAACTTAAAGCCATTAACATATCTCTGATAGAGGATTGTTTTCACTCTCTCTCTCTCTCTCTCTCTCTCTCTCTCTCTCTCTCTCTCTCTCTCTCTCTCTCTCTCTCTCTCTCTCTCTCTCTCTCTCTCTCTCACACACACACACACACAGATATATATATATATATATATATATATATATATATATATATATATATATATATATATATATATATATATATATATATATATATATAATATAGATAGATAAATTTGATTTTATTCTTTACTGAAAATGCCCACAGCTACCATATAATCACTTAAGGACCTTAAAAGCACACACACACACACACACACACACAAAAAAAAATAATAAATAAAAAAAAATAGGAGTAAAACAAGAGTATATTCCAAGACAGTGCGCCAGAGTAATTGGACTTCTTTGGGAATTAATGTTCACTTAAACTAGTTATCTTTACTTGGATCAAGACATTTATTGAAGATCCAAAGGAATTATACTACAGTACATATGAAATTAACAAATTGGAAATACAAGTGAAATGGTCTAAGAAATACAAGTGAAATGGTCTAAGAAATACAAGTGAAATGGTCTAAAATAATGACGAGACTGGGCACACAGTTCTTCCTCTCTCTTTATAGGCAGTTCATTCTAATAGCCAGGCCTTCTCCATCATGAGGCTCAATACTACACAGTATTCTAGAAGTTTTATTCCAGCTGTTACCAAGTTGTGGAAGGATCTTCCTAATCGGGTAGTTGAATCAGTAGAACTTCAAAAGTTCAAAGTTGGAGCAAATATTTTTATGTTGACCAGGAAGACATGAGTCTTTTTATAGTTTGTATATGACATATCTGTTTTTGGCGTTGTTAATAGTTTATATAGGACATCTGTTTTGACGGTGTTACTGTTTTAGAATGATTTATTGTTAACTTGTTCTCATCATTTATTTATTTCCTTGTTTCCTTTCCTAACTGGGTTATTTTTCCCTGTTGAAGCCCTTAGGCTTATAGCATCTTGCTTTTCCAATTAGGGTTGTAGCTTGGCTAATAATAATAATAATAATAATAATAATAATAATAATAATAATAATAATAATAATTACATGCTAATGCCTATAATCAGAAAAGTTATATATTGAAAATGGTTCATAGAATATCCTCTATTCACTATAGTCCATTTCTTTTAGCGAGGCAGATTTGCACCGACTCGCAGCGGTGTCCTTTTAGCTCGGAAAAGTTTCCGGATCGCTGATTGGTTGGACAAGATAATTCTAACCAATCAGCGATCAGGAAACTTTTCCGAGCTAAAAGGCACCGTTGCGAGTCGGTGCAAATCTGCCTCGCTAAAAGAAATGGACTATAGTTTACATAGTTATGTAATAAGATAATCGTATCGTATCGCAATAGCTTCGAAAATTTTATAAAATAAACTAACAAAAGGTCATCAAAAACCTTCACTCCTCTTTTGCTTCCCTGTGTTTTACATGAATTTCCAATGTTTTTCTATTTACCTTTAAATTATTTTCTAATAATTATTTCATCTTTCTATTTTCTATTCGTTTTTGTTTACGAATATTTCCGTTCTGTTTTTTTTCCCCGAGTACCTCTCTTTACCTTTCTCAAAATTCAACCATATACACTGTATATGGCTGAACAATTACAGTGCAGCAATTAACCCTTTGAGTGAAAAAGAAAAGAAGTATTCTATGAATCAAACAAAATATGCTGACAGTGAGATAACCCCCCTTCTCTCTCTCTCTCTCTCTCTCTCTCTCTCTCTCTCTCTCTCTCTCTCTCTCTCTCTCTCTCTCTCTGTGAACGTAAATAATCCAACATTTCGTGAGGACATAAACCACAAATACAGACTAACTTCCACACAAACAAAAGCAGGACCATCTCGACTTTTACAAAAGGAAAACAAACAAACTCACACACACACATACATACACACACACAAGGGTGGGTGATAATTAGGTAGTCACGGTGGCTTGTGTGCCCGGCTACCATGGAATGAGATTGCTCGAGGAGGAAAGGAGGGGTCTTCTCCTCATATATTTCCCCTCACCTCCCTCTCTTTCCTCACCTGCTTCTCCCACTTCGCATCCCTCATCCGATTCTTCCTTCTTCCTAATCCAAGAGAGAAGAAGTTTTCAACTCGACGTCATATCTGGACTCGAGTAATCATTCTTATGAATTTTAGGTTTATGCAAAGGAAGTCGTTAAAGGCGCTGTTTGAGTCGAAGCTTCATTTGCATCTCATTGTTTCACTTCAGGTGGAGTTTTACAGGAGAGGAAAAACACACGGACATACAGTGGGGGGGGGGGAAGGGGGGGGGGGGCATCCGGACACATTTCTTTGTGTATATTAGACACCTGAAAGATTGAAGATATTAAGGCTTTCGAGATGAAACTGAAGACATTCTTGTTTTTTAAGTGCTTCGATAATGTGGTAATATTATATCTGAAGAAAGTGAAACAGTTTAGTTTATTTCAATACAGTGGTTTAAATATTGTCACCACCTGCTGTAATAGGAGTAATACCACAATAATGTCTTTCTACATAAGTATGATAGGCTGTTTACTATTTAAAATATTGAAACCTTTGCTAGAATGTCCAAAAACAATTTCCAACAATTTTTTTTTTAAATTTTCTACTGCTTAGACCGACCGCTTGGTGATGCTTACCAGAAATAGCATTTCTTCACAAATTATCACCAAGAATTCCCATTAATGACCATCTATGGGAGGCATTTAAAAAGATAAGGAATCTAGAAATAAAAACTATAGAGTATTTTACTCAATGTTACACGGCTTTTTATGGTGCATTATTTACTGCAATATGCAGTTGCTACTTTGGAATGAAAATATTGACCCTAAATAATTCGAACCTTCAATAACAATTCTGTAATGGTAGGAAAACATTAATGTGGAATTGACAATAAACGAGCGCACATTGAATGCTTTCAAAATAACATGATAAAATGACTGTGGAGGTCCTGTAGACAGTAGGATTTCCCTGCTGTATAGGACCAAAAGAGAAGCCCGTAAAGTAAGTACAGGTCCTGTAGAGAGTAGGATCTCCCTGCTGTATAGGACCAAAAGAGAAGAAGCCCGTAAAGTAAGTACAGGTCCTGTAGAGAGTAGGATTCCCCTGCTGTATAGGACCAAAAGAGAAGCCCGTAAAGTAAGTACAGGTCCTGTAGAGAGTAGGATTCCCCTGCTGTATAGGACCAAAAGAGAAGCCCGTAAAGTAAGCACAGGTCCTGTAGAGAGTAGGATTCCCCTGCTGTATAGGACCAAAAGAGAAGCCCGTAAAGTAAGTGCAGGTCCTGTAGAGAGTAGGATCCCCCTGCTGTATAGGACCAAAAGAGAAGCCCGTAAAGTAAGTACAGGTCCTGTAGAGAGTAGGATTTCCCTGCTGTATAGGAAAAAAACCCCGTAAAGTAAGTACATAAACACATATAAACATGTCTATTTGTATGTTTATAAAATCATGTTTCTGCTTCGGTCAATTTGAAGTGACAAATATTCCATACCAGGTAATAAAGAAGATATTGTACAGCTCAAATCAAGCTAAGTTTCTCTTCATAGATTATATATTTTTAAAAAAATCTATTTCCATGTTGTTATTGATCTTAAGGTATTTTACATTCATTGCTTCTCATGTAGCGTATTTGTTTGCCGATTTCCTTTCCTCACTGGGCTATTTTTACCTTTTAGAACCCTTGGACTTACGGCAACTAGATTTTCAAAGTACGGTTGTAGTTAAGATAATAATAATAATAATAATAATAATAATAATAATAATAATAATAAATGATAATAATAATAATAGTAATAATAATAAGTGATAATAATAATAATAATAGTGATAATAATAATAATAATAATAATAATAATAATAATAATAATAGTAATAATAATAATAATAGTGATAATAATAATAATGATAATAATAATAATAATAGTAATAAAAATAATAATAATAATAGTGATAATAATAATAATAATAATAATAATAATAACACCAACCATATTACGACGACTGTTTAATACCCTTGACAGTGAGGCATTTGTTAACTGAATGTCCCACTTATAGCACAGAAAGAAATGGATATGTTTGAGGCTCGGGGTTCATCCTTGCCAAGATCCTTGGACATGATGTGTCGTACAATGCTAGTGGCATTTTTAAATCTATATCAGAAGCAGGTTTTCTTAATGCTATTTTAACTTTTATGACATCTTTACTTTTCTGGTTTTAAATTGAATATTCTTTTGATATTTATTTATAAAAAACGATATCGGCGTGAATGTCCTTTGAATGTCAGGATGCCAGAGAACTTCAAATCAATCAATCAATCTCTCTCTCTCTCTCTCTCTCTCTCTCTCTCTCTCTCTCTCTCTCTCTCTCTCTCTCTCTCTCTCTCGTGCATCTTTTTAGTGTGACAGGGCAAACACACCGAGATTCATCTAAGATATTACGCAAATACAACTACAAACACCATAATTAGAATTGTAATAAAATAACTATTGTGAAGTGTAAAACGCATGCAATAATAATAATAATAATAATAATAATAATAATAATAATAATTAGTAGGTTGGACAGGGCACTAGCCACCCGTTGAAATACTACCGCTAGAGAGTTATGGGATCCTTTGACTGGCTAGACAGCACTACATTGGGTCCTTCTCTCTGGTTACGGTTCATTATCCCTTTGCCTACACACACACACACACACACACAGACTGAATAGTCTGGCCTATTCTTTACGTATTCTCCTCTGTCCTCATACACCTAACACTGAGATTACAAAACAATTCCTCTTCACCCAAGGGGTTAACTATTGCACTATAATTGTTCAGTGGCTACTTTCCTCTTGGTAAGGGTAGAAGAGACTCTTTAGCTATGATAAGCAGCTCTTCTAGGTGAAGGACACTCCAAAATCAAACCATTGTTCTCTAATCTTGGGTAGTGCCATAGCCTCTGTATCATGGTCTTCCACTGTCTAGGTTGGTGTTCTCTTGCTTGAGGGACCACTCGGGAACACTATTCTATCTTATTTCTCTTCCTCTTGTTTTGTTATAGTTTTTATAATTTATATAGGAGATATCTATTTCAATGTTACTGTTCTTAAGATATATTTTTTCCTTGTTTCCTTTCCTCACAGGGCTATTTTCCCCGTTGGGGCCCCTGGGCCTACAGCATCCTGCTTTTCCAACTAAAGTCCATTTCTTTTAGCGATGCATATTTGCACCGACTCGCAACGGTGCCCTTTAAGCTCGGAAAAGTTTCCGGATCGCTGATTGGTTGGACAAGATAATTCTAACCAATCAGCGATCAGGAAACTTTTCCGAGCTAAAAGGGCACCGCCGCGAGTCGGTGCAAATATGCATCGCTAAAAGAAATGGACTACAAGGTTGTAGCTTAGCAATTAATAATAATAATAATAATAATAATAATAATAATAATAATAATAACAGGTTTTTTTCCTGTTGGGGCCCCTGGCCCTATAGCATCCTGCTTTTCCAACTAGGGTTGTAGCTTAGCAATCAATAATAATAATAATAATAATAATAATAATAACAGGTTTTTTTCCCTGTTGGGGCCCCTGGGCTTTTAGCATCCTGCTTTTCCAACTAGGGTTGTAGCTTAGCAATTAATACTACAGTAATAATAATAATAATAATAATAATAATAATAATAATAATAATAATAATAATAATAATAATAATAATAATAATAATAACAGGTTTTTTTCCCTGTTGGGGCCCCTGGGCCTATAGCATCCTGCTTTTCCAACTAGGGTTGTAGCTTAGCAATCAATACTCCAATAATAATAATAATAATAATAATAATAATAATAATAATAATAATAATAATAACAGGTTTTTTCCCTGTTGGGGCCCCTGGGCCTATAGCATCCTGCTTTTCCAACTAGGGTTGTAGCTTAGCAATTAATAATAATAATAATAATGATATATTCATTTCAATGTTACTGTTCTTAAGATATTTTATTTTTTCCTTGTTTCCTTTCCTCACTGGGCTCTTTTACCCCTGTTGGGGCCCCTGGGCCTATAGCATCCTGCTTTACCAACTAGGATTGTAGCTTAGCAATTAATACTACAGTAATAATAATAATAATAATAATAATAATAATAATAATAATAATAATAATAATAATAATAATAAAACTCACAGTTCACTGAGCTATTTTCCCTGTTGGATCCTGGGCCTATAGCATCCTGCTTTTCCAACTAGGGTTGTAGCTTAGCAATTAATACTACAGTAATAATAATAATAATAACAATAATAATAATAATAATAAAACTCACAGTAAACATTGATGTTCGAGTCTACTTCCCCGATGGAATTTTTAGCGACGCAAGCGTAGTTGCCGATATCGGCAGCCGTGAGGTCTCTTATGGCCAGCCTCATGTGAACCGAGTAGCCCCCCGGTTTGTTGTGCTCTTCGCTCACTTTGTACTTCGAAGACGACATCAGCATCTCGCCTGGGGGGGAAATAAGAGCAGAATAGATGGTTTGGAAATCGAGAGCCTTTGGAAAAGATTGCCTTTGCGCATTCAGTTATACGTTTATCTAGAAGAATGAGATCTAATGAGATTTAATACTTTTAAGGCAATACGCATAGGCCTATATGGAATTTGTTTAAGCTTGGGTTTTTATAGGTATACATTCTGTAATTATATACAATGATTGACTACTGTATAAATCCCATGAAATATATTCTGCATTCAGTTATACGTTTTCCTAAAAAAAATGAGATTTAATACTTTTAAGGCAATACGCATAGGCCGATATGGAATTTGTTTAAGCTTGGGTTGTTATAGGTATACATTCTGTTATTATATACAATGATTGACTACAGTATAAATCCCATGAAGTATATTTTGTATTCTTTTACTTCTTTACAAGAACATAAGAGAAATGAAGGCAAAATTCATTAAAATAAACTAGGAAACAAAGTACACCAACCAGGAAATAGAGTACGCATACTATCATGTGATAGTAGAAATGATCCAATAAAAGGATGATTTGGAATAAATGATGGTTATTAGAGACAAACACCAATGCGGAGGAGAGAGAGAGAGAGAGAGAGAGAGAGAGAGAGAGAGAGAGAGAGAGAGAGAGAGAGAGAGAGAGAGAGAGAGAGAGAGAGAGAGAGAGTGATTATAAAATCCAG
>NC_090763.1:46299056-46301556 GCF_036898095.1 Palaemon carinicauda
TGGTCTTTAGAAGCTTTTAGATGAACTTGACCACGTCTGGTGCTAAAAGTAATTTGATAAATTATTATTTCAAGCAATTCTTAAATTTGTTGGTTATATCTTTTACTAGGATTCAACTTTAGACGAACTTAGCTACGTTTGGTGCTAAAAAAGTTAATAAATTATTTCAGGGAATTCTTGAAATTGTTAGTAATATTTATTAAAATCCCGGTAAAAATGGGTTTCTCATTATTAGGATTCAGCTTTAGATGAACTTAGCTACGTTTGGTGCTAAAAAAGTTATTAAATTATTATTACAGGGAATTCTTGAAATTGTTAGTAATATTTATTAAAATCTTGGTAAAAATGGATTTCCTATACCAAACAATTATTTGATGGTTATAAAGCTGAAAGGAAAAATAATATACCGTTCACACATTTTAATATTAATACCTTCTCACAAATGTTCCTTACATTTTTTGGCCATTTCGTGCCTGGCGCAAGATTATAAACATCACCATACTTTACATTGCTAAAATACAACTTCGATTCATAACCTACACTTTGAGAACGATACAAAAAGCAAAATTTGAGAAGAGAAAGGAGTCAAAAAAAAAAAAAAAAAAAAAAAAAAAAAAAAAAAAAAAAAAAAAAAAAACTTTGATTTTTTTTTTTGTATGTCATGGTTGTTTTTTCTATTGAATTAATTTATTTTGGACAAATTATTAACTAATGACGTTTATCTCGCGAGATAAGAGTATGTCATTTTCATATTTTTTTTTTTTCCATTATTATTTCGGGGAAGATTCAAGATTTATTACGAGGATAAAAAGGACACCTTAGTTTTCTTCTGACATAAACTTTCCTGATCTAAAATATTATTATCATATTATTTTTAATAAAAATGAAAAGGACACTTCAGTTTTCTTCTGACATAAACTTTCCTGATCTATGATATTATTATCATATTATTTTTAATATAAATGAAAAGGACACTTCAGTTTTCTTCTGACATAAACTTTCCTGATCTATGATATTATTATCATATTATTTTTAATATAAATGAAAAGGACACTTCAGTTTTCTTCTGACATAAACTTTCCTGATCTAAGATATTATTATCATATTATTTTTAATAAAAATGAAAAGGACACTTCAGTTTTCTTCTGACATAAACTTTCCTGATCTATGATATTATTATCGTATTATTTTTAATGAAAATGAAATCCGTATTTTTAGGGAAAAATATTCTACGAACTCCCGCATCCAAGGAAAGGTTAAAGGTGTCTAAAGGTGTCTGGTTTCAGTTCCAGTTCCATCAGAATAGATGCTCACCAGAACGTCAGCCGGGCAAGCCCAACCCCCCACTGTGGTGCCCTACCACAGCAGTAGCCTCCCCAGTAAACAGCTTAAACTCACGGCCCTGGGCGGGAATCGATCTCTAAAGAGGCAAGAAAATGAATAGCCTTATAATACGTACCTTGTTTTGCACTGTGACCATCTGAAATAGTGATGTTGGCATTGTCTTCCCTGATCCAAGTCACAGAGGGCTTCGGGTGGCCTTTGGCAACGCAGATCAGTGTTGCCATCTCGCCTTCCGTGACTACCACATCTCCCGAGCTCATTTCGTCGTCTATTTCCGGGGGTCGAAGCACTTCCAAGAATCCCATCTGGAGAAAAAGGAAAATCAAAACCCTTTCAATTTTAGATATTCTTATGGTAGCCTAATGGGAATGTCCCTGCCTATAGTCAATTCTTTTCAGTAGGGCAGATTTGCCTTAAAATATCAAAGCTTGAGCTGGTCTCGGGCCCCAGTATAACAGATACCTATACTCGATTTTTTTCAATGAGGCGCATTTGCACCGACTCGCAGGGGTGCCCTTTTACCTCGGAAAAGTTTCCTGCTCGCTGATTGGTTAGAGAAGATAATTCTAACTAATTAGAAAGCAGGAAGCTTTTCAGAGCTAAAAGGGCAACGCTGCGAGTCGGTGCATATGCGCCCCATAAAAAAAAATTGAGTATAGGTATCTGCTATAGTGGGGAGGGGACCCTTGAGCAATGATCATATGTATATATGGTCAGTCTCTAGGGCATTGTCACTCTCCCTTGCTTCTGCCATTCATGAGTAACCTTTAAACCTTATAGCATCCTGCTTTTCTTCATAATAATAATAATAATAATAATAATAATAATAATAACAATAATAATAATAATAATAATAACAACAACAAAAACAACAACAACAACAATAATAATAATAATAGCAACAACAACAACAACAATAATAATAATAATAATAATAATAACAAGAACAACAAGAACAACAACAAGAACAACAATAACAACAACAACAAAAACAACAACAGCAATAATAATAATAATAATAATAATAATAATAATAATAATAAGAAGAAGAAGAAGAAGAAGAAGAAGAAGAACAAGAACAAGAAGAAGAGATCTCAGACTTCCACCAATGAATATTGCCAACATCTCACTGAAGTCTAAGGTCAAAAGACTTATT
>NC_090763.1:46306556-46311556 GCF_036898095.1 Palaemon carinicauda
AGAAGGTTGTGACTCAAAGACAGGATGAAAGCAACTGAGTGAGTTTATTATAGAACACTCTCCTTTATATACAAAAGCTCAAGGCAACAAGAATTTTCATGTTTAAAATTGACACCGTTACCGATGAGAAAAAACAGACACGTTTATTCTGGCTCTTTTTAGTGCGAGGGAAGAGCGAAGATACAAGCATAATATATACACAAAATGAACTATGTATGATCGTGTGACACACGGTTGGTACAGTGGAACTCTAATACCGTAAGTTATTTCCAGCCTGTTTCGGGCTTTGTATTGATGGCAATTAGAGTGGAGAACGCAACCTTACTCTCATAGTCAGTTATAAATAGAATCAGCACTTTTAGAGCCATCTTTGCAGCATGGGGATACGGCTGCGACGTTTCAATCCAAAAGTCCCTGTAACACAACCCACGGGAAAAATATTTTGCATCCCACATATTTCACCAAATCAAGAAAATGTTCTTAAAATCAAGTTGACCTCAGTCAGCAGATCGCTCACGCAGAGTATAAACGGATTGTTGATAAAACGATGTTGTATTTTTTTTTTTTTTTTTTTGTCTATAGATGGGAAAGTGAAGAAAAAACTCGACAAGAATTTAAAATTGAATTCACGGATTCAAATATGCCCACCTAAAATGACAGGTACAGTCACTCATATAAGTTGGTGGATGTCCGGGTGTTTGAGAGAGATTTCCATTTCACCCATTTCTGGACGACAGGTGTCTGGAAGTGCAAAATCGGTCAAATATTCATTTATAAATTAACCGGTTTCGCGCTCCCAGACACCTGTCGTCCAGAGAGGGGCGAGATGGAAAAATCTCTCAAACACCCGGACATCCACCAACTTATATGAGTGACTGTACATCACAAAACTGTCGTCAGAGAATTGGTAATTTCTTTCTTGTAATTTCTGGTTTAGCGTCTTGCAAAAAATCCTGTATTTCTTATCGTAGTACGAATCTCTTCACTGATTTCCCATTTGAAAAATATCACGTTTGTGGGTGCGAATCAAGTGTTGTATTCGGAAGCAATAATAATAATAATAATAATAATAATAATAATAAAAATAATATACTGCACACTGTTTATGATAATAATCAAGTGTTTCATACGTTATCAAATGAATTGTGTTATAGTACAGAGTTCAATTGTGTTAACTCGTGTTTAAATATATATTCAAAAGATTTCTGTTTAATGAAATGATATAAAATGGAATTCGGAATCACTCAGTAAACAAACGGATTCGCGTCACAGCTCTGATGACGTCATTCGGTCGATGTGAATCATAAGGCGTTATATTTCAAGGCTTTACAAGTGACCTATGTGAATTGCAGTTATATTTACCAATATATTAGCGTACATAGAAGATACTGAAAATTACAAATGAATGACAGCTATACTAACATGTTTTACTTGAAAGTACGTGTTTGCGATGATAATTCATTTAAGAGAGAGAGAGAGAGAGAGAGAGAGAGAGAGAGGAGAGAGAGAGAGAGAGAGAGAGAGAGAGAGGTATAAAATACATAAAGGCAAGATTCCAATGAGAGAGAGAGAGAGAGAGAGAGAGAGAGAGAGAGAGAGAGAGAGAGAGAGAGAGAGAGAGAGAGGGGGGGTATAAAATACATAAAGGCAAGATTCAAATGAGAGAGAGAGAGAGAGAGAGAGAGAGAGAGAGAGAGAGAGAGAGAGAGAGGAGAGAGAGAGAGAGAGAGAGAGAGAGAGAATTACAAATGAATGACAACTATACTGACCAATTTTACTTAAAAGTACAAGTATTTGCGATGATAATTCATTTAAGCACTTATTTCCTCATTTTTTCTTACTATAGCATGAGAGCAAAGACTACTTCCAGCACTGCCATTACGATGTACATGACGTATGATGTATACATTTTGGAAATGAATTGATATCAACAAGGGAAAAGAATGGTATGCACATTTTTAAGATCTGGAATGATTTTAGGCACGTATCATGAAACATGAAATCGCCTTACAATTATAATTTTATAATTCAGAACAATAATAAGTATCATAATAATAATAATAATAATAATAATAATAATAATAATAATAATAATAATAAGATTAAATAATACAAATAATAATGATAATTATAATAATAATAGTGATAATGATAATAATAATAATGATAATAATAATAAAACTAATAAGATTAAATAATACAAATAATAATAATAAATATAATAATAATAGTAATAATGATAATAATAATAATAATAATAATAATAATAATAATAATAATAAAATAATAATAATAAGATTAAATAATACAAATAATAATAATAAATATAATAATAATAGTAATAATGATAATAATAATAATAATAATAATAATAATAATAAACAAAATAATAATAATAAGATTAAATAATACAAATAATAATAATAAACATAATAATAATAGTAATAATGATAATAATAATAATAAAACTAATAATAATAATAATAAAACTAATAATAATAATAATAAAACTAATAATAATAATAAAACTAATAATAATAATAATAATAATAATAATAATGAACGCGTGTGTGCGCTTTGTACTGTACATAGATACACACACAAATATATATATATATATATATATATATATATATATATATATATATATATATATATATATATATGTGTGTGTGTGTGTATGTGTGTGTGTGAGCGCGCGCACGCACGTGTGTGTACGCATCTCTACTGAAACAATGATCCAAACATTGCCAGCAGTGATCATCAACAGGTGTTCAGCCGTCTGTCAACTCCCTAGCTTTAATTCCACTATTTTACCACAACACTTCTCTCTCTCTCTCTCTCTCTCCTCTCTCTCTCTCTCTCTCTCTCTCTCTCTCTCTCTCTCTCTCTCTCTCTCTCATTCGATTTTTCTTCATTTCATTAAACACAGAAATCTTTTGAATATATATTTAAACAAAAGTTAACACAATTGAACCCTGTACTATCACACAATTCTTTCAATAATCTATGAAACACTTGATTATTATCACAAGCATTGTATATTATTATTATTATTATTATTATTATTATTATTATTATCATTATTATTATTATTATTACTAGCCAAGCTACAACACAAGTTGGAAAAGCAAGATGCTATAAGCCCACAGGCTCCAACAGAGAAAAATAGTCCAGTGTGGAAAGGAAATAAGGAAATAAATAAATGATGAGAACAAATCAAAAATATATTATTATTATTATCATTATTATTATTATTATTATTACTAGCCAAGCTACAACCAAAGTTGGAAAAGCAAGATGCTATAAGCCCAAAGGCTCCAACAGGGAAAAATAGCCCAGTGAGGAAAGTAAATAAGGAAATAAATGATGAGAACAAATTAAAAATCAATCAGTCAATCAATCAATTGTAGTTCAGCAGTTCTTTCATGACTTCTAGACTTTATTTCTGAAGAAAAATTATCCTATTTAAATTTTCCTCTACCTTAAAAAACTCCTTTCCATATCTATCTCAAGAAATTTCTCCACTTTACTCTTAATATATTCAAAATGTTACTTTTGATTCAACGATTCACCATATTTTCCTTCTATTTCGAGTCTATGTTATTCGCACTTCGTCTCCAATAGCAGTTCTATCAGAAACCTTGAGATCAACTCAACATGTTTACAGTAAGTCATGATCTTTGCCAAGTTCAGTATGTTCAAGCAGCACGTTCAGTCCTTGATCAACTCAGCATGTGTACAGTAAGTCGTGATCTTTGCCAAGTTCAGTATGTTCAAGCAGCGCGTTCAGTCCTTGATCAACTCAGCATGTGTACAGTAAGTCGTGATCTTTGCCAAGTTCAGTATGTTCAAGCAGCAGGTTCTCCAGTTCTTCATGTGTGTTCCATTTCCAAGCAGCTCTTAAATTCTATACGATGGATATGTAACTCGTTTACATATCTTGAGTTCTACTTATCCATCTTACTTGAAGCTCTATGGTTGACGTTGTACCAACCGTGTGTCACACGATCGTACATAATTCATTTTGTATATATTATGCTTGTATCTTCGCTCTTCCCTCGCGCTAAAAAGAACCAGAATAAACATGTCTGCGTTTCTCCTCTGTAACATAGTCTGTTTTTCGAACATGAAATTTCATGTTGCCTTGAGGTTTTGTATATAAAGGAGAGTGTTCTATAATAAATTAACTCAGTTGCTTTCACACTGCCTTTGAGTTCACAACCTTCTCTAGCTCGTCACATTGGTGGGTCACTCCGGGGTCACCAATGTGACGAGCTAGAGAAGGTTGTGAACTCAAAGGCAGTGTGAAAGCAACTGACTTAATTTATTATAGAACACTCTCCTTTATATACAAAACCTCAAGGCCACATGAAATTTCATGTTCGAAAAACAGACTATGTTACAGAGGAGAAACGCAGACATGTTTATTCTGGTTCTTTTTAGCGCGAGGGAAGAGCGAAGATACAAGCATAATATATACAAAATGAATTATGTACGATCGTGTGACACACGGTTGGTACAACGTCCGTGTCGTGAATATTTCTTTATCGATTGAATTACATCATCTGTGTTCTTCAAGACATAATTCGTCAGCTGTATAACTTTTCCTTTCGCATTGAAAGGTTTAAAGGCCGCTCATGAGTGACAGAGGCAGGGGAGAGTGACACTGCCCTAGCAAGCAGGACAATGCCCACGAGACTGACCATATATACATATGATTAGTGCCCAAGCTCATCTCCACCCAAGCTAGGGCCAGGGAATGGCTACTAATAACTCAGCAGGTAAACCTATAGGCTCCCCCCCAAACCCCATCCTTAGCTCTCAAGGATGGTGAGGTTGCAACGACTAAAGAAACTATCATGTTTGAGCGGGAATCGAACCTCAGTCTGGCGATCACCAGGCAGAGACGTTACCAACGGCCATTATCAGATCCGTTTTCTTTAGACATAAATACTATAGGCTCCCCTAAAACTTCTATCCTTGGCTCACAAGGATGG
>NC_090763.1:46316556-46356556 GCF_036898095.1 Palaemon carinicauda
TCAGAAGATTGTTGGGAGTTAAATGGCAAGACAGGTTTAGAAATAAAACAATACGAGAGATTACTCGAGTGCCATATGTGGATGAAATCATTGTGAGGGGTTGATGGAGATGGTTTGGACATGCTGTTCTCAATCCCCAAGAGAGATTAGTTCACCAAACTTTCAACTGGGCTTCGCAAGGCACTAGAAGAGTTGGAAGACCATGGCCTACATGGCTGAAGACTATGAAGCGTGACGTAGGAGATGATGAATGGAAAAGCACTAATTTAAAAGCTCAAGATAGAGACGACTGGAGAAATTTAACTGAGGCCTTTTGCGCCAATACGCGTAGGAAGAGGAGATGATGATGATGATGATGATGATTTTATATATATATATATATATATATATATATATATATATATAAATATATATATATATATATATATTATCATTATCATCATCATCATCATCATATCTATATATATATATATATATATATATATATATATATATATATATATATATATATATATATATATATATATATATATATATATATATATATATATATATATTATCATCATCACCATCATCATCATATCTATATCTATCTATCTATCTATCTATCTATATCTATCTATCTATCTATCTATATATTATATATATATATATATATATATATATATATATATATATATCATCATATATATATATATATATATATATATATATATATATATACATATATATATATATATATATATATATATATATATATATATATATATATATATATATATATATATATATATATATATATATATATACTGTATACATATTTGGGTGTGTGTATGTGTGTAGCCTAATGGGAGACTGACAGACAGACAGACCGACGGAAAGAGAAATCTGATGTCGGGGCGAAGAGTTGCCACACGTCATCATCGCAGAGCAAACTTTTAAATAGAGGCGGTAAATTGTGTCCCGGGGACGTCGGCATCGGAATCATAAATGAAGTGATAAAGTTATAATTGGCGGCCGGACATCTGCCGCCGCTCGCCACAGCTGGGCCCAACGTCCAGCAACGCCCCCCGAAAAACTGCCCCAGAGAAACATTATGTGTCGCTGGAAGCGGTTGTGCCTTGGGTGGGGGCCTTCCGCTATGGTCGATGCTGGAAGCCTTGCGGCCACTTTAGGCACCGATAAGAGACACTTCGTTCTTTTTCCTCTCCGCTCTTTTTTTCGGGGTTCTTATTTTTCTTTATCGTATGTCGAATTGTGAGGACGTTTTAGACGAAAGATCTCACGATCAACAATATCAATTACCTTACTCTATTGGCCAATTGGCGTGGAAGACATGCGAGGAATGAAGTAATTGAGCTACCGCAACCATACGACGAAGACTTAAAAGAAGATAGTAGGATTAGTTTCATTTGGTGAAACAAATATAGAAAAAAAAGGAATGAAGTAATTGAGCTACAACAACCATACGACGAAGACTTAAAAGAAGATAGTAGGATTATTTTCATTTAGTGAAACAAATATAGATAAGAAAGGAATGAAGTAATTGAGCTACAACAACCATACGAGGAAGACTTAAAGAAGATAGTAGGATTATTTCCATTTAGTGAAACAAATATAGAAAAGAAAGGAATGAAGTAATTGAGCTACAATAACCATACGACGAAGACTTAAAAGAAGATAGTAGGATTATTTCTATTTAGTGAATCAAATATAGAAAAGAAAGGAATGAAGTAATTGAGCTACAACAACCATACGACGAAGACTTAGTAGAAGATAGTAGGATTATTTCTATTTAGTGAAACAAATATAGAAAAGAAATGAATGAAGTAATTGAGCTACAACAACCATACGACGAAGACTTAAAAGAAGATAGTAGGATTATTTCTATTTAGTGAATCAAATATAGAAAAGAAAGGAATGAAGTAATTGAGCTACAACAACCATACGACGAAGACTTAGTAGAAGATAGTAGGATTATTTCTATTTAGTGAAACAAATATAGAAAAGAAATGAATGAAGTAATTGAGCTACAACAACCATACGACGAAGACTTAAAAGAAGATAGTAGGATTATTTTTATTTAGTGAAACAAATATAGAAAAGAAAGGAATGAAGTAATTGAGCTACAACAACCATACGACGAAGACTTAGAGAAGATAGTAGGATTATTTTTATTTAGTGAAACAAATATAGAAAAGAAAGGAATGAAGTAATTGAGCTACAACAACCATACGACGAAGACTTAATTAAAAGAAGATAGTAGGATTATTTCTATTTAATGAAACAAGAATAGAAAAGAAAGGAATGAAGTAATTGAGCTACAACAACCATACGACGAAGACTTAGTAGAAGATAGTAGGATTATTTCTATTTAGTGAAACAAACATAGAAAAGAAAGGAATGAAGTAATTGAGCTACAACAACCATAAGACGAAGCCTTAAAGAAGATGGTAGGATTATTTCTATTTAGTGAAACAAATATAGAAAAGAAAGGAATGAAGTAATTGAGCTACAACAACCATACGACGAAGACTTGAAGAAGATAGTAGGATTATTTTTATTTAGTGAAACAAATATAGAAAAGAAAGGAATGAAGTAATTGAGCTACAACAACCATACGACGAAGACTCAAAGAAGATAGTAGGATTATTTTTATTTAGTGAAACAAATATAGAAAAGAAAGGAATGAAGTAATTGAGCTACAACAACCATACGACGAAGACTTGAAGAAGATAGTAGGATTATTTTTATTTAGTGAAACAAATATAGAAAAGAAAGGAATGAAGTAATTGAGCTACAACAACCATACGACGAAGACTCAAAGAAGATAGTAGGATTATTTTTATTTAGTGAAACAAATATAGAAAAGAAAGGAATGAAGTAATTGAGCTACAACAACCATACGACGAAGACTTAAAAGAAGATAGTAGGATTATTTCTATTTAGTGAAACAAACATAGAAAAGAAAGGAATGAAGTAATTGAGCTACAACAACCATACGACGAAGACTTAAAAGAAGATAGTAGGATTATTTCTATTTAGTGAAACAAATATAGAAAAGAAAGGAATGAAGTAATTGAGCTACCGCAACCATACGACGAAGACTTAAAGATAGTAGGATTATTTTTATTTAGTGAAACAAATATAGAATAGAAAGGAATGAAGTAATTGAGCTACAACAACCGTACGACGAAGACTTAAAGAATATAGTAGGATTATTATTCATTTGGTGAAACAAATATAGAAAAGAAAGGAATGAAGTAATTGAGCTACAACAACCATACGACGAAGAGTTAAAGAAGATAGTAGGATTATTTTTATTTAGTGAAACAAATATAGTAAAAAAAAAGAGAAGTATTAAACCTGATGTGGAAGAAAAGACAAAAACAGTACAAGAAGATAAACTTTGGAGGCGCCGTTGTAAAGGCTATACCTCGCCCCGGAACCTGAACCTTAACCTGACATAGATCGAACAAAAAAAGTTATGTTTGACAATCTTTTACGAGTTATTTTGAAGCATATAATTATCTTCATTAGCCAGGCCTTCTCAATCATGAAGCTCAATACTACGCAGTATTCTAAAAGTTTTATTCCAGCTGTTACCAAGTTGTGGAATGATCTTCCTAATCGGGTAGTTGAATCAGTAGAACTTCAAAAGTTCAAAGTTAAAGCAAATGTTTTTATGTTGACCAGGCTGACATGAGTCTTTTTATAGTTAATATATGACATATCTGTTTTTGACGTTGTTAATAGTTTATATAGGACATATCTGTTTTGACGCTGTTACTGTTTTTTAGAATGATATATTGTTAATTTATTCTAATCATTTATTTATTTCCTTCCCTCACTGGGCTATTTTTCCCTGTTGGAGCCCTCGGGCTTATAACATCTTGCTTTTTCAACTAGGGTTGTAGCTTGGAAAGTAATAATAATAATAATAATAATAATAATAATAATAATAATAATAATAATAGGATTTACAATTGCGCAATATTTCAACATTATTGGAGCTGATACAACGTGAACACACATCTCATTATATTTACCATGATCAGTATCATTCGAATCAAAGTTTAAAGATCCTATCTGATTACAGTTTTCATCAAAATTAAAGAGTAAACAAAACTTGCATTGATCAAGAAATAGACATTATTATTGATACTATAATTATGATTATAATTATTCAGTTACTATTATCATTATGATTATAATTAGTCTGTTACTATTATCATTATGATTATAATTATTCTGTTACTATTATCATTATGATTATAATTATTCTGTTACTATCATCATTATGATTATAATTATTCTGTTACTATTATCATTATGATCATAATTATTCTGTTACTATTATCATTATGATTATAATTATTCTGTTACTATTATCATTATGATTATAATTATTCTGTCACTATCATCATTATGATTATAATTATTCTGTCACTATCATCATTATGATTATAATTATTCTGTTACTATTATCATTATGATTATAATTATTCTGTTACTATCATCATTATGATTATAATTATTCTGTTACTATCATCATTATGATTATAATTATTCTGTTACTATAATCATGATTATAATTATTCTGTTACTATTATCATTATGATGAATAATATCATTATTGATAATACAAACTTGTAACATCAAATCCACAATGGTTGTGTTGTCGAAAAGGAAATTAAGTAATCAAGAGTCTCAATCTACATGGTGTGACGGGCCGAGAAAAGGTTGTGACTCAAAGACAGTATGAAAGCAACTGAGTAAATTTATCATAGAACACTCTCCTTTATATACAAAAGCTCAAAGCAACAAGAAATTCACCGTTACAGATGAGAAAAACCGACATGTTTATTCTGGTTCTTTTTAAAGCGAGGGAAGAGCGAAGATACAAGCATAATATGTACACAAAATGAACTATGTACGAAGAAATTTCATGTTCAAAAACAGACACCGTTACAGATGAGAAAAGCAGACATGTTTATTCTGGTTCTTTTTAAAGCGAGGGGTGAGCGAAGATACAAGCATAATATATACACAAAATGAACTATGTACGATCGTGTGACACACGGTTGGTACAATGGTCAACTATATCGAAAGGGTTGTTGTTGTTGTTGTTGTTGTTTTTATTAGTATTAGTAATGAAAATGCGGGAGCTTTCAAATAAAATAAATAAAGACCCGTAGCCCCAAAAAGAATAGAATACTTTTCCCCTGTTAAGAACAACTATAGTCCATTTCTTTTAGCGAGGCATATTTGCACCGATTCACAGCAGTGCCCTTTTAGCTCGGAAAAGTTTCCGGATCGCTGATTGGTTGGACATAATAATTCTAACCAATCAGCGATCAGGAGACTTTTCCGAGCTAAAAGGGCACCGCTGCGAGTCGGTGCAAATATGCATCGCTAAAAGAAATGGACAATAGCTTCTGTTTTAAAGACAGAAATTTTAGTGTGACATCATACAGAGAATCGATTTTTACAGGAAATATTGATCAGTTCTGAAAACAATGGGAAAAACAAAATCTATTAAACACCTGTCTCCTTGGACGATGTTGGAAGCCTCATCTTGCAGATATAGATAAAAGTCTGGGTCTATGAAAAACAGAAATTCGGAATTCTAAAAAAAATATTGAATAATCAACTCTGAATTCACATTGAGTGATATAGGTATTACTGCTTACAGTGAACCTTCTGAGACACACTTTAGGAAGTCTTTAATGTACTTAGCAGTGTCCTTATGGTCCTGTTTAAAGGTTTAAAGGTCGTTCATGAATGGCAGAGGCAAGGGACATTGACATTGCCCTAGCAAGCAGGACAATGCCCTAGAGACTGACCATATATATATATTTGATCAGCGCCAAAGGCCCCTCTCCATCCAAGCTAGGACCAGGGAGGGCCAGGCAATGCTGCTGATGACTCAGCTGGTAGACCTATAAGCTCCCCCAACCTTACCCCACAAGGATGGTGAGGTACCCGTCACTAAAGGAACTAACGAGTTTGAGCGGGACTCAAACCCCAGTCAGGCGATCACCAGTTAGGGACGTTACCAAATAGGCCACCACACCCTGTTCTGTGACTTGACCCTTATCCATGAACTGTGTTCTTCTAAATTGCCATCTTTCATAAGATTCTTCAAAGATCGCTCCTCCTTCAAGAACAGCTCCTAAGGACAGTCGAGGTGTAGGGCACAACGCAGAAGAGAAGATCTCTCCTTCTTCAAGAACAGCTCCTAAGGACAGTCGAGATGTATGGCACAACGCAGAAGAGAAGATCGCTCCTCCTTCAAGAACAGCTCCTAAGGACAGTCGAGGTGTAGGGCACAACGCAGAAGAGAAGATCGCTCCTTCTTCAAGAACAGCTCCCAAGGACAGTCGAGGTGTAGGGCACAACGCAGAAGAGAAGATCGCTCCTTCTTCAAGAACAGCTCCCAAGGACAGTCGAGGTGTAAGGCACAACGCAAGGACAGTCGAGGTGTAGGGCACAACGCAGAAGAGAGGATCGCTCCTCCTTCAAGAGCAGCTCCCAAGGACAGTCGAGGTGTAAGGCACAACGCAGAAGAGAAGATCGCTCCTCCTTCAAGAGCAGCTCCCAAGGACAGTCGAGGTGTAGGGCACAACGCAGAAGAGAAGATCGCTCCTCCTTCAAGAGCAGCTCCCAAGGACAGTCGAGGTGTAGGGCACAACGCAGAAGAGAGGATCGCTCCTCCTTCGATCACTCCTCCTTCAAGAGCAGCTCCCGAGGACAGTCGAGGTGTAGGGCACAACGCAGAAGAGAGGATCGCTCCTCCTTCAAGCGCAGCTCCCGAGGACAGTCGAGGTGTAGGGCACAACGCAGAAGAGAAGATCGCTCCTCCTTCAAGCGCAGCTCCCGAGGACAGTCGAGGTGTAGGGCACAACGCAGAAGAGAAGATCGCTCCTCCTTCAAGCGCAGCTCCCGAGGACAGTCGAGGTGTAGGGCACAACGCAGAAGAGAAGATCGCTCCTCCTTCAAGCGCAGCTCCCGAGGACAGTCGAGGTGTAGGGCACAACGCAGAAGAGAAGATCGCTCCTCCTTCAAGCACAGCTCCCGAGGACAGTCGAGGTGTAGGGCACAACGCAGAAGAGAAGATCGCTCCTCCTTCAAGCACAGCTCCCGAGGACAGTCGAGGTGTAGGGCACAACGCAGAAGAGAAGATCGCTCCTCCTTCAAGCACAGCTCCCGAGGACAGTCGAGGTGTAGGGCACAACGCAGAAGAGAAGATCGCTCCTCCTTCAAGCACAGCTCCCGAGGACAGTCGAGGTGTAGGGCACAACGCAGAAGAGAAGCACAGCTCCTAAGGACAGTCGAGGTGTAGGGCACAACGCAGAAGAGAAGATCGCTCCTCCTTCAAGCACAGCCCCTGAGGACAGTCGAGGTGTAGGGCACAACGCAGAGAGAAGATCGCTCCTCCTTCAAGAACAGCTCCTAAGGACAGTCGAGATGTAGGGCACAACGCAGAAGAGAAGATCGCTCCTCCTTCAAGCACAGCCCCTGAGGACAGTCGAGGTGTAGGGCACAACGCAGAGAGAAGATCGCTCCTCCTTCAAGAACAGCCCCTAAGGACAGTCGAGATGTAGGGCACAACGCAGAAGAGAAGATCGCTCCTCCTTCAAGAACAGCTCCTAAGGACAGTCGAGATGTAGGGCACAACGCAGAAGAGAAGATCGCTCCTCCTTCAAGAACAGCTCCTAAGGACAGTCGAGATGTAGGGCACAACGCAGAAGAGAAGATCGCTCCTCCTTCAAGAACAGCTCCTAAGGACAGTCGAGATGTAGGGCACAACGCAGAGAGAAGATCGCTCCTCCTTCAAGAACAGCTCCTAAGGACAGTCGAGGTGTAGGGCACAACGCAGAAGAGAAGATCGCTCCTCCTTCAAGCACAGCTCCTGAGGACAGTCGAGGTGTAGGGCACAACGCAGAAGAGAAGATCGCTCCTCCTTCAAGCACAGCCCCTGAGGACAGTCGAGGTGTAGGGCACAACGCAGAAGAGAAGATCGCTCCTCCTTCAAGCACAGCCCCTAAGGACAGTCGAGGTGTAGGGCACAACGCAGAAGAGAAGATCGCTCCTCCTTCAAGCACAGCTCCTAAGGACAGTCGAGATGTAGGGCACAACGCAGAAGAGAAGATCGCTCCTCCTTCAAGCACAGCTCCTAAGGACAGTCGAGATGTAGGGCACAACGCAGAGAGAAGATCGCTCCTCCTTCAAGAACAGCTCCTAAGGACAGTCGAGATGTAGGGCACAACGCAGAGAGAAGATCGCTCCTCCTTCAAGAACAGCTCCTGAGGACAGTCGAGGTGTATGGCACAACGCAGAAGAGAAGATCGCTCCTCCTTCAAGAACAGCTCCTGAGGACAGTCGAGGTGTAGGGCACAACGCAGAGAGAAGATCGCTCCTCCTTCAAGAACAGCTCCTGAGGACAGTCGAGGTGTAGGGCACAACGCAGAAGAGAAGATCGCTCCTCCTTCAAGCACAGCCCCTGAGGACAGTCGAGGTGTAGGGCACAACGCAGAAGAGAAGATCGCTCCTCCTTCAAGCACAGCCCCTAAGGACAGTCGAGGTGTAGGGCACAACGCAGAAGAGAAGATCGCTCCTCCTTCAAGCACAGCTCCTAAGGACAGTCGAGATGTAGGGCACAACGCAGAAGAGAAGATCGCTCCTCCTTCAAGCACAGCTCCTAAGGACAGTCGAGATGTAGGGCACAACGCAGAGAGAAGATCGCTCCTCCTTCAAGAACAGCTCCTGAGGACAGTCGAGGTGTAGGGCACAACGCAGAGAAGATCGCTCCTCCTTCAAGAACAGCTCCTGAGGACAGTCGAGATGTAGGGCACAACGCAGAGAGAAGATCGCTCCTCCTTCAAGAACAGCTCCTGAGGACAGTCGAGGTGTATGGCACAACGCAGAGAGAAGATCGCTCCTCCTTCAAGAACAGCTCCTGAGGACAGTCGAGGTGTATGGCACAACGCAGAAGAGAAGATCGCTCCTCCTTCAAGAACAGCTCCTAAGGACAGTCGAGATGTAGGGCACAACGCAGAGAGAAGATCGCTCCTCCTTCAAGAACAGCTCCTAAGGACAGTCGAGATGTAGGGCACAACGCAGAGAAGATCGCTCCTCCTTCAAGAACAGCTCCTGAGGACAGTCGAGATGTAGGGCACAACGCAGAGAGAAGATCGCTCCTCCTTCAAGAACAGCTCCTGAGGACAGTCGAGGTGTATGGCACAACGCAGAAGAGAAGATCGCTCCTCCTTCAAGAACAGCTCCTGAGGACAGTCGAGGTGTATGGCACAACGCAGAAGAGAAGATCGCTCCTCCTTCAAGAACAGCCCCTGAGGACAGTCGAGGTGTATGGCACAACGCAGAAGAGAAGATCGCTCCTTCTTCAAGGACAGCTCCTAAGGACAGTCGAGGTGTAGGGCACAACGCAGAAGAGAAGATCGCCCCTCCTTCAAGAACAGCTCCTAAGGACAGTCGAGGTGTATGGCACAACGCAGAAGAGAAGATCGCTCCTTCTTCAAGGACAGCTCCTAAGGACAGTCGAGGTGTATGGCACAACGCAGAAGAGAAGATCGCTCCTTCTTCGACAGTCGAGGTGTATGGCACAACGCAGAAGAGAAGATCGCTCCTCCTTCAAGAACAGCCCCTGAGGACAGTCGAGGTGTATGGCACAACGCAGAAGAGAAGATTGCTCCTTCTTCAAGGACAGCTCCTAAGGACAGTCGAGGTGTAGGGCACAACGCAGAAGAGAAGATCGCCCCTCCTTCAAGAACAGCTCCTAAGGATAGTCGAGGTGTATGGCACAACGCAGAAGAGAAGATCGCTCCTTCTTCAAGGACAGCTCCTAAGGACAGTCGAGGTGTATGGCACAACGCAGAAGAGAAGATCGCCCCTCCTTCAAGAACAGCTCCTAAGGACAGTCGAGGTGTATGGCACACGCAGAAGAGAAGATCGCTCCTCCTTCAAGAACAGCTCCTGAGGACAGTCGAGGTGTATGGCACAACGCAGAAGAGAAGATCACTCCTCCTTCAAGCACAGCTCCTAAGGACAGTCGAGGACTGTATGGCACAACGCAGAAGAGAAGATCGCTCCTCCTTCAAGAACAGCTCCTAAGGACAGTCGAGGTATATGACACAATGCAGAAGAGAAAGTGTGACATGAAATCTACCGAAAAGGAATTTGTTTCCAGAAAAATCATTTAAAAGGAAATCATGAATACTTTTCATCTGAAATCACCGAGTCGTTCTGTTCTCATTAATATCTGGCTTTTCGCAATTTCTGTGTGGGAGACTCTTCATCAGCTTTAAGCCTCATGCGTTGATGTGGCCTTGTAATCTTCAATCAAAAATATGATATATGATACTGGATGGAAATCTGATAATTCTACAAAGAATTAAAAGTCTTTTTGAGAACAATTGGTATGAATGATACCAAGGACATTTTGAGAGAGAGAGAGAGAGAGAGAGAGAGAGAGAGAGAGAGAGAGAGAGAGAGAGAGAGAGAGAGAGAGAGAGAGAGAGAGAGAGAGAGAGCTTCTTGATTAGAAATCAAAGAAAAAATATATGAGAAATGATTAGAGAAATAT
Source organism: Palaemon carinicauda (assembly GCF_036898095.1). Taxonomy (NCBI): domain Eukaryota; kingdom Metazoa; phylum Arthropoda; class Malacostraca; order Decapoda; family Palaemonidae; genus Palaemon; species Palaemon carinicauda. The sequence continues at coordinate 46,327,163 of NC_090763.1, forward strand.
TTCTATATCTCTAAAGTACAAGGATATTTTTGAAAATTTAGGTTGGCAGGACCTAAAAAAATAAAAATTATTATCACATATGTTGTTAGAACTTCTACAAAGCAGAATTTAAGCAGAAGTGCTCTAGTCTAGGAAATTTGAAAACGAAAAAAACAGCGCGGGGAAAAAATAGCTAAAAAAAACCTTACAATGAAAAAGAGGAAATAAGAGTTGACCAGAGGCAGATACACAGAACAAAGCTAGAAACTGATATTTAAAGGTTTAAAGGCCGCTCATGAATGGCAGAGGCAAGGGACAGTGACACTGCCCTAGCATGCAGCACAATGCCCTAGAGACTGAACATATATACTGTACATATGATCAGCGCCCAAACTCCTTTCCAACCAAGCTAGGACCAGGGAGGGTCAGACGATCGCTGCTGTTATCTCCCCAAACAACCCCCATCTTTAGCTCACAAGGATGGTGAGGTTACAGCGACTAAAGGAACAAACGAGTTTGAGAGGGAGTCGAATCCCAGTCAGGCGATCACCAGGCAAGGACGTTACCAACAGGCCACCACAATCACAGGAGAAGGCAACACAAAGTTGATACTAAAAGAGAGGGAAGCAAAGGGCCATCCTGTCATCTTGCTGTATGGACAAGATAAGATTGGAAGAAATACATCCATATCCCTGATGATGACCTGTTCTTAGACATCAATACATTTGTAAATCTTTCTATTGTATTGAATAAAAGAAAATAATTAAGCCAGGGCTAAGAAATTCCATGAATGGTGAATGAGAAGGATGGAGTATCTTAAAATGAATCAAATTAAACAATATTATTATTATTATTATTATTATTATTATTATTATTAAATGCTAAGCTACGACCCTATTTGGAAAAGCAGGATGCTATAAGCCCAGAGGCTCCAACAGGGAAAATAGACCAGTGAGGAAAGGAAACAAGGAAAAATAAAATATTCTAAGAACAGCAAAAACATTGAAATAAATATTGCTTATACAAACTATAAGTACTTTAACAAAACAAGAGGAAGAAAAACTAGATATAGTATGAACGAAAAAGCACGTTGGAACAAATCACATTAATGCCATAAAAGGAAAAATCTTTGGTAGTTGGTTTGGAAAACAAATAAACCCCAAGATGTAAAATGACTTTTTAATGATGGTATGCATTAATTCAGGAGAAAAATGCATATTGCAAATGTCACTTGCTACAAAGAGAACTGATTGATCGGAAAGTAATTGATGCACTACCAAAAAAAGAAACTTTAGATTCTCTCTCTCTCTCTCTCTCTCTCTCTCTCTCTCTCTCTCTCTCTCTCTCTCTCTCTCTCTCTCTCTCTCTATATATATATATATATATATATATATACACATATATATACACACATATACATATATATACTGTCTATATATATGTATATATATATATATATATATATATATATATATATATATATATATATATATATATATATATATATATATATATATATATATTTGTGTGTATGTGTGTATTTAAGATTTCCCTGTTTATTCAGAGAGAGAGAGAGAGAGAGAGAGAGAGAGAGAGAGAGAGAGAGAGAGAGAGAGAGAGAGAGAGAGAGAGAAGTCCATATTTCCCGTCAAGATTAATCAGTATTCTTGGATCGAGTCTTAGCGTTTGACCAAGTCTCCTAAACTCGGAATGCCAGCAACATCCTCCATCCTTAATTCTTTCATAATTTCTTTACTTGTCTGGATATTTTGAGGGGAAATAGGACCCTAGGAGGGGACTGCAAGGGGAAAGGGGAAGTAGGAGGAGGTGGGGGTGGGGCCATTACGAAGTGGAAGGAGAGGGGGGGGGGGGGGGAGGAAGAAGAGAAAAACACGAGAAAAAAGAAATGAGCAGGGGTTGGCACCACTGGTTTATCTACGCCTGCTGGAAGTTGGTAACACTACCAAGAGACATATTCCAACAGATACGAGTATGTACTGGAAAATTAGCATTATTTACTAGTCCTGTTTAGCATATTGAATATTTTGGTTCTAGTGATGAGGTTACAGACATCTAGACATCTAGAACGAGCATTCATGTGTTTTCCATATAATTAAAATATCACCATAAGTTTACAAATGATAAAGGAATTCAGTTGGTAAGGTCAATTCCAAAGGGCATAAAAACTTTGGTTCCCTTTCATACAAGATTAAAAGGATTGCCACTTGACATGTCATTTAAGGTGTTTTCATATATATACATATATATATATATATATATATATATATATATATATATATATATATATATATATATATACACACATATATATATATATATATATATATATATATATATATATATATATATATATATATATATATATATATATATATATTATACTATGACTCGTGAATGGGAACCAAACATATAATATTATATATACTATGACTGGCAAGTTAATCAACCTCTCGAATTCCAAACCCACTTTGTTTGCTTTTACCTTAAAACTGTTACACTTTCAACATTAATACACGAATTCTGAAACCGTTAAATAACTCCCAGACAGCAATATATAGAACACTAAATATCCAAAAGTCTCTTAGTACACTCAAACAAAAGTGGGTAATTACTCTTAAGTATTATTGAAACGCATTTAACACTTCCGGTGGTTCTTAACAGGAATCGAGCAGAATCTGGTTCGAAATAATGATGATTGGAATAATATACCCCTACAAAAATAAATATATTCTATATAAATTATAACACTTTGAAAAGAATTTACATGACAAAAATAAGTCACTGGAAAAAAATTAAGTCTGAATAAAACTTAGATTAGGACAAAAATGTTACGATCTGAAATTATATAATAACTTGACTTGAACTATAATATCTGTGTAAACCTTAGCCTAAGAAAAGAAATAATGTAATGAAAATTATCCAAAAGCCTGAAATAATTCTGAATAATACAACGCTCATGTTTGACACCTAATGAATAAATATATAACCTGATCACGTAACAAAATCTATCTTCCCTACAGGGCCGTTTATAAAACAGTTATACAATGCCAACACTCACCCTAATACAATGATTAAAAAAATTACCTTTTAGTCGTGTGTGACACATGATTTGCTTTGGGGCACAGTCACTTAGGAGAGGACACACTAACGTAATGAACACTTTCAACAATACACTGGGTTATGGGCGTGAGAGAGAGAGAGTGAGAGGGGAAGGAGGCTATCTTACAGCTGCAGTTCTAACTCGATCTACGGTAACCTAACCTTGGTCACCTTTTATATGAGATTTGGCAAATTCCAGAAGGTTCCAACTTATTTGGGAAGCAAAATAAAACAAAGATAACATCTTCTCGCCGGGTATCGCGAAGTTTCGAAAGCACGTAGTTAAGAATCTTCCAAAACTCATGTCACAGAACACTCTCTCTCTAACATGACGAAATACTTCATAAAATATAAAAGATCGTTACCTAAGCCCTTGTTCCTACCTCGCACGAATCCTACAACACTTTCAAATAGACTACGTAAGTCTTCCTACTAAACATACGTGAAAAGGAAGTTAATTCCTTAAAAAAGAAAAAAAAAGTAAAATTACATATATTAACTAGACTAAAAAGTACAATGAAATTCACGACGAGAGTCTTCCGTAATTTACATTAAATACATATATCCACATGAGCGGAGCTCATTTTACGGACTGGGTATCATCTCTTCAATGCACATATGAAAACAATATATGAAATGTAAATAAAATTATCAATAGACTACGATATTTACTCTACACTAGATCAGCTTTGGAAGAATATAATATATATATATATATATATATATATATATATATATATATACAGTGTATATATAGCCAGACGTTCTTTACTATAAAATGGAGATTCTATGGTTGGAAGGCATCAAGTGGTAAACATCAATGTAGCGATAATAAATTGATTGTATGGTATTAAGAACAATAGCCACAGAAAAGAAAACACGTCGTTGATAATAACTGGGTATTATATTCGGTCATTAATCATCTCAAGTTACGCAAATTCTAATTATGAACATAATTCATACCAGGTCTTTATTCGCAACTTAGTATTTCTGTGTAATTTACATAATGATCCCAATTAATTAATTTCTTCACGACAATTGGGATAATAATACTTTGTGAAGCTAAATAGATCAATAAAGCAATTGAGGTTTGAGATTTGCTACCTGCATGGGTGACCTGTGTAATTATGACTCTCAAAATCTATAGTATTAAATCTTCTTTGTTCTTTCAAGTCAAAGCATTTAGAGTTATTATCATTATCATTATTATTATTATTATTATTATTATTATTATTATTATTATTACTTGCTAAGCTACAACCCTATTTGGAAAAGCAGGATGCTATAAGCCCAGGGGCTCCAACAGGCAAAATAGCCCAGTGAGGAAAGGAAACAAGGAAAAATTAAATATTTTAAGAACAGTAACAACATTAAAATAAATATTTACTATATAAACTATAAAAACTTTAACAAAACAATAGAGAAATATGACAGAATAGTGTGCCCGAGTGTATCCTCAAGCAAGATAACGATAACCATGACAGTGGTTATCCAAGACTAGAGAACAATGGTTTGATCTTGGAGTGTCCTTCTCCTACAAGAGCTGCTTACCATATATATATATATATATATATATATATATATATATATATATATATATATATATATATATATATATATATATAGTCTCCTCTACCCTTAGCAAGAGGAAAGTGGCCACTGAACAATTACAGTGCAGTACTTAACCCCTTGGGTGAAGAAGAACTGTTAAGTAATCTCACTGTTGTCAGGTGTATGAGGACAGAGGAAAATGTGTAAAGAATAGGCCAGACTATTGGGTGTATATATAGGCAAAGGGAAAATGAACAGTAACCAGAGAGAGGCAGCCAATGTACGAATAGTACTGTCTGGGCAGTCAAAACTCCCAATATCTCTCTAGTGGTAGTATCTCAACGGGTGGCTGGTGCCCTGGCCAACCTACTACCAACACTTATTTGGTTACCGCTAGAGAGTTATGGGGTCCTTTGACTGACCAGACAGTACTACACTGGATCCTTCTCTCTGGTTACGGTTCACTTTCCCTTTGCCTACACAGACACCGAATAGTCTGGCCTATTCTTTACAGATTCTCCTCTGCCCTCATACACCTGACAACACTAAGATTACCAAACAATTTTTCTTAGCTCAAGGGGTTATTTACTGCTCTGTAATTGTTCAGTGGCTACTTTCCTCTTGGTAAGGATAGAAGAGACTCTTTAGCTCTGGTAGGCAGCTCTTCTAGGAGAAGGACACTCCAATATCAAACCATTGTTCTCTATTCTTGTGTAGTGCCATAGCCTCTGTACCATGGTCTTCCACTGTCTTGGGTTAGAGTTCCCTTGCTTGAGGGTACACTCGGGCACACTATTCCGTCTAACTTCTCTTCCTCTTGTTTTGTTAAACTTTTTATAGTTTATATAGGAAATATTTATTTCAATGTTGTTCCCGTTCTTAAGATATTTTATTTTTCCTTGTTTCCTTTCCTCACTGGGCTATTTTCCCTGTTGGGGCCCCTGGGCTTATAGCATCCTGCTTTTCCAACTAGGGTTGTAGCTTAGCATTTAATAATAATAATAATAATAATACCGTGACTCGAGATTCTTATTAGACCAAGATTTATCATTGATCTTGTATTGGACTCTGAGTGGGAATACCTTAGCGTTAACCTAACAGTAACTAATCACTTTGTGGGCTGTGAATGGTTTTGATTTTTTTCCAAGGAGACTCGTGAACGGCAGAGACAAGGGACAGGACAATGCCCAAGAGAATGTGCATCATCATCATCATCATCTTATTATTATTATTATTATCATTATTATTATCATTATTATTATTATTATTGCTTTATTGCTGAGTGAATGGATGACAGGTAAAGTAGTGGAATGGAAGGAGATATCATCTAGGTTAATGTGGGTAAGGGTTAGGTTGGGTAGGGAATGTTGGGCGTTTGTCAGTGCGTATGGGCCAGGTAGTGAGAAAAGTGAAGAAGAGCGGAATGAGTTTTGGAATGAATTAACTAGGTGTGTAGAAGGACTGGGTAGAAGGAATTATGTAGTTGTTATGGGTGACTTAAATGCTAGAGTGGGTGCTGGAGAGGTAGAAGGTGTCATTGGAAAGTATGGCGTACCAGGTGAAAATGAGAGTGGTGAGAGACTGGTAGATATGTGTGTTGAACAAGAGATGGTAATAAGTGCTAGCTTTTTTAAGAAGAAAGATAAAAATAAGTATACATGGGTAAGAGTGGCAAATGGAAGAGTAGTAGAAAGGGCATTAATAGATTATGTGTTGATAACTAGAAGAATGTTTGGAAGATTGAAAGACGTGCACGTGTTTAGGGGTATGGCTAACGGTATGTCTGATCATTTTTTGGTGGAAGGAAAATTGGTTGTAGCAAAAGAGTGGGGGAATAGAGTAGGTGGATGTAAAAGGGAGCTAGTGAGGGTTGAAGAGCTAATAAAACCTGGGGTAAAAAGTAAATATCAGGAAAGGTTGAAAATGGCATATGACGAGGTGAGAGTAAGAGAAACTGGTAATTTAGAGGAGGAGTGGAAGTTAGCAAAAGAAAATTTTGTTGGGATTGCAAGTGATGTATGTGGCAAGAAGGTTGTTGGAGGCAGCATGAGGAAGGGCAGTGAATGGTGGAATGAAGGAGTGAAGGTAAAAGTGGAAGAGAAAAAGAGGGCTTTTGAAGAATGGCTGCAGAGTAATAGTATAGAGAAGTATGAAAAATATAGAGAGAAAAAGGTGGAAGTAAAGCGCAAGGTACGTGAGGCAAAGAGGGCAGCTGATCTTAGGTGGGGTCAGGGACTGGGTCAGTCATATGAAGAGAATAAGAAGAAGTTTTGGAAAGAAGTGAAGAGAGTAAGAAAGGCCGGCACAAGAATTGAAGAGACAGTGAAAGATGGAAATGGAAGGTTGTTAAAAGGAGAGGAGGCAAGGAAAAGGTGGGCGGAATATTTTGAAAGTTTGCTGAATGTTGAGGATGATAGGGAGGCAGAGATAATTGCTGTTCCAGGTGTTGAGGTGCCAGTGATGGGAGATGAGAATGAGAGAGAGATTACAATAGAGGAAGTGAGGAGAGCACTAGATGAAACGAGAGTAGGAAAAGCATCTGGTATGGATGGTGTGAAAGCTGAGATGTTGAAGGAAGGGGGTGTGACTGTAATTGAATGGTTGGTGAGATTGTTTAATGTGTGTTTTGTGTTGTCAATGGTACCAGTAGATTGGGTCTGTGCATGTATTGTACCACTATATAAGGGTAAGGGAGATGTGCATGAGTGTTGTAATTCAAGAGGTATTAGTTTGTTGAGTGTAGTTGGAAAAGTGTATGGTAGAGTACTGATTAATAGGATTAAGGATAAAACAGAGAATGCAATCTGGGAAGTACAGGGGGGTTTTAGAAGAGGTAGGGGTTGTATGAATCAGATTTTTACAGTTAGGCAGATATGCGAGAAATATTTAGCAAAAGGTAAGGAGGTGTATGTTGCGTTTATGGATCTGGAGAAAGCATATGATAGAGTTGATAGGGAAGCAATGTGGAATGTGATGAGGTTATATGGAGTTGGTGGAAGGTTGTTGCAAGCAGTGAAAAGTTTCTACAAAGGTAGTAAAGCATGTGTTAGAATAGGAAATGAAGTGAGCGATTGGTTTCCGGTGAGAGTGGGGCTGAGACAGGGATGTGTGATGTCGCCGTGGTTGTTTAACTTGTATGTTGATGGAGTGGTGAGAGAGGTGAATGCTCGAGTGCTTGGACGAGGATTAAAACTGGTAGACGAGAATGATCATGAATGGGAGGTAAATCAGTTGTTGTTTGCGGATGATACTGTACTGGTAGCAGACACAGAAGAGAAGCTTGACCGACTAGTGACAGAATTTGGAAGGGTGTGTGAGAGAAGGAAGTTGAGAGTTAATGTGGGTAAGAGTAAGGTTATGAGATGTACGAGAAGGGAAGGTGGTGCAAGGCTGAATGTCATGTTGAATGGAGAGTTACTTGAGGAGGTGGATCAGTTTAAGTACTTGGGGTCTGTTGTTGCAGCAAATGGTGGAGTGGAAGCAGATGTACGTCAGAGAGTGAATGAAGGTTGCAAAGTGTTGGGGGCAGTTAAGGGAGTAGTAAAAAATAGAGGGTTGGGCATGAATGTAAAAAGAGTTCTATATGAGAAAGTGATTGTACCAACTGTGATGTATGGATCGGAGTTGTGGGGAATGAAAGTGATGGAGAGACAGAAATTGAATGTGTTTGAGATGAAGTGTCTGAGGAGTATGACTGGTGTATCTCGAGTAGATAGGGTCAGGAACGAGGTGGTGAGGGTGAGAACGGGTGTGAGAAATGAGTTAGCGGCTAGAGTGGATATGAATGTGTTGAGGTGGTTTGGCCATGTTAAAAGAATGGAGAATGGCTGTCTGCTAAAGAAGGTGATGAATGCAAGAGTTGATGGGAGAAGTACAAGAGGAAGGCCAAGGTTTGGGTGGATGGATGGTGTGAAGAAAGCTCTGGGTGATAGGAGGATAGATGTAAGAGAGGCAAGAGAGCGTGCTAGAAATAGGAATGAATGGCGAGCGATTGTGACGCAGTTCCGGTAGGCCCTGCTGCTTCCTCCGGTGCCTTAGATGACCGCGGAGGTAGCAGCAGTAGGGGACTCAGCAGTATGAAGCTTCATCTGTGGTGGAAATGTGGGAGGTTGGGCTGTGGCACCCTAGCAGTACCAGCTGAACTCGGCTGAGTCCCTGGTTAGGCTGGAGGAACATAGAGAGTAGAGGTCCCCCTTTTTTGTTTTGTTCTTGTTGATGTCGGCTACCCCCCAAAATTGGGGGAAGTGCCTTTGGTATATGGATGGATGGATTATTATTATTATTATTATTATTATTATTACTAGCTCAGCTACAACCCTGGTTGGATAAGCAGGAGGCTATAAACTCAAGGACTCCATCAGGGAAAAAGTAACCCACAGGGAAAAGGAAATAAGGAAATAAATTACAAGAGAGTTAATGAACCATTGAAAATAAAATATTTAAAAAAACAGTATTATTATTATTATCATCATAATTATTATTATCATCACTAGCTTAGCTACAACCCTAGTTGGATAAGCAGGATGCTATAAACCCAAGGGCTCCAACAGGGAAAAAGTAACCCAGTGGGAAAAGGAAATAAGAAAATAAATTACGAGACAATTAATGAACCATTAAGAGTAAAATACTTAAAAAAACAGTAACATTAAAATAGATCTTTCATATATAAACAATAAAAACTTACCAAACCAAAGAGGAAGAGAAAAAATAGAAAAGTGTGGTTGAGAGTATCCTCTAGCATCCATCATAGCCTATTTAAGTACAGTACCTGAAAACCTTCCGAAAAAGGCAAATTGCACTTCTATAGTCAATTTCTTTTAGCGATGCAGATTTGCACCGACTCGCAGCGGTGCCCTTTTAGCTCGGAAAAGTTTCCTGATCGCTGATTGGTTGCACGAGATAATTTTAACCAATCAGCGATCAGGAAACTTTTCCGAGCTAAAAGGGCACCGCTGCGAGTCGGTGCAAATCTGCATCGCTAAAAGAAATGGACTATAGTACTTTATATTCCATTCTAAATATCCCATTAAGTTCAATCCAATCTAAAAATTAAGCTCCATTGCTTTCATAAATACGATATGCACTGAGCCACCCATAGGAAAAGCATCTTAATGGACGAATTCATTATGAACATATATATAGACATACATATATAAAAGTTATTATTATTATTATTATTATTATTATTATTATTATTATTATTATTATTATTATTAGCCAAGCTACAACCCTAGTTGGAAAAGCAAGATGCTATAAGCCCAGGGGCTCCATCAGGGAAAAATAGCTCAGTGAGGAAAGGAAATAAGAAAATAAATAAATAATGAGAATAAATAAACAATATATCATTATAAAAACAGCAACAGCATCAAAACAGATATGTCCTATATAAACTATTAACAACGTCAAAAAGAGATATGTCATATATAAACAATAAAAAGACTCAAGTCAGCCTGGTCAACATAAAAACATTTGCTCCAACTTTGAACTTTTGAAGTTCTACTGATTCAACTACCCGATTAGGAAGATCATTCCACACCTTGGTCACAGCTGGAATAAAACTTCTAGAATACTGTGAAGTATTGATGATAAAGTTATCAAATTTCTTCAAATGGTAAAATTGCTAACGCAGACTTCCTTGATATTCAGGCTTTTGGAACATTCTGTCGTGAGCTAAATCCCCAAACAAGAGTTTTATTGAAAAGAGAAAGACACACGTGCCCTTGACATTAAAGCAATAACATACCCCTTTTCTAATATGAGACACAAAACAAAGCCATCTGGAGGGAAAACATAAGGTCGTTCCTGGTATATGATACGATCGAATTTTCGAAAATTATCGCCGATAAGTAACCGTATATCATAAGAAACCCCTTTTTCTAATATGACACGCAAAACAAAGCCATCTGGAGGGAAAACATAAGCTCGTTCCTGGTATATGATACGATCAAATTTTTCGAAAATTATCGCCGATAAAAAACCGTATATCATAAGAAACCCCTTTTCTAATATGCCACACAAAACAAAGCCATCTGGAGGGAAAACATAAGCTCGTTCCTGGTATATGATACGATCAAATTTTTCGAAAATTATCGCCGATAAAAAACCGTATATCATAAGAAACCCCTTTTCTAATATGCCACACAAAACAAAGCCATCTGGAGGGAAAACATAAGCTCGTTCCTGGTATATGATACGATCAAATTTTTCGAAAATTATCGCCGATAAAAAACCGTATATCATAAGAAACCCCTTTTTCTAATATGCCACACAAAACAAAGCCATCTGGAGGGAAAACATAAGCTCGTTCCTGGTATATGATACGATCGAATTTTTCGAAAATTATCCCCGATAAAAAACCGTATATCATAAGAAACCCCTTTTTCTAATATGACACGCAAAACAAAGCCATCTGGAGGGAAAACATAAGGTCGTTCCTGGTATATGATACGATCAAATTTTCGAAAATTATCGCCGATAAGTAACCGTATATCATAAGAAACCCCTTTTTCTAATATGACACGCAAAACAAAGCCATCTGGAGGGAAAACATAAGCTCGTTCCTGGTATATGATACGATCAAATTTTTCGAAAATTATCGCCGATAAAAAACCGTATATCATAAGAAACCCCTTTTCTAATATGCCACACAAAACAAAGCCATCTGGAGGGAAAACATAAGCTCGTTCCTGGTATATGATACGATCAAATTTTTCGAAAATTATCGCCGATAAGTAACCGTATATCATAAGAAACCCCTTTTCTAATATGAGACATAAAACAAAGCCATCTGGAGGGAAAACATAAGGTCGTTCCTGGTATATGATACGATCAAATTTTTCGAAAATTATCGCCGATAAGTAACCGTATATCATAAGAAACCCCTTTTCTAATATGACACGCAAAACAAAGCCATCTGGAGGGAAAACATAAGGTCGTTCCTGGTATATGATACGATCGAATTTTTCGAAAATTATCCCCGATAAAAAACCGTATATCATAAGAAACCCCTTTTCTAATATGACACACAAAACAAAGCCATCTGGAGGGAAAACATAAGCTCGTTCCTGGTATATGATACGATCGAATTTTTCGAAAATTATCCCCGATAAAAAACCGTATATCATAAGAAACCCCTTTTCTAATATGACACGCAAAACAAAGCCATCTGGAGGGAAAACATAAGGTCGTTCCTGGTATATGATACGATCAAATTTTTCGAAAATTATCCCCGATAAAAAACCGTATATCATAAGAAACCCCTTTTCTAATATGACACGCAAAACAAAGCCATCTGGAGGGAAAACATAAGGTCGTTCCTGGTATATGATACGATCAAATTTTTCGAAAATTATCCCCGATAAAAAACCGTATATCATAAGAAACCCCTTTTCTAATATGACACGCAAAACAAAGCCATCTGGAGGGAAAACATAAGCTCGTTCCTGGTATATGATACGATCAAATTTTTCGAAAATTATCGCCGATAAGTAACCGTATATCATAAGAAACCCCTTTTCTAATATGACACGCAAAACAAAGCCATCTGGAGGGAAAACATAAGCTCGTTCCTGGTATATGATACGATCAAATTTTTCGAAAATTATCCCCGATAAAAAACCGTATATCATAAGAAACCCCTTTTCTAATATGACACGCAAAACAAAGCCATCTGGAGGGAAAACATAAGCTCGTTCCTGGTATATGATACGATCAAATTTTTCGAAAATTATCCCCGATAAAAAACCGTATATCATAAGAAACCCCTTTTCTAATATGAGACACAAAACAAAGCCATCTGGAGGGAAAACATAAGGTCGTTCCTGGTATATGATACGATCGAATTTTTCGAAAATTATCGCCGATAAGTAACCGTATATCATAAGAAACCCCTTTTCTAATATGAGACACAAAACAAAGCCATCTGGAAGGAAAACATAAGGTCGTTCCTGGTATATGATACGATCAAATTTTTCGAAAATTATCGCCGATAAGTAACCGTATATCATAAGAAACCCCTTTTCTAATATGAGACACAAAACAAAGCCATCTGGAAGGAAAACATAAGGTCGTTCCTGGTATATGATACGATCAAATTTTTCGAAAATTATCGCCGATAAGTAACCGTATATCATAAGAAACCCCTTTTCTAATATGAGACACAAAACAAAGCCATCTGGAGGGAAAACATAAGCTCGTTCCTGGTATATGATACGATCAAATTTTTCGAAAATTATCGCCGATAAGTAACCGTATATCATAAGAAACCCCTTTTCTAATATGAGACACAAAACAAAGCCATCTGGAAGGAAAACATAAGGTCGTTCCTGGTATATGATACGATCGAATTTTTCGAAAATTATCGCCGATAAGTAACCGTATATCATAAGAAACCCCTTTTCTAATATGAGACACAAAACAAAGCCATCTGGAAGGAAAACATAAGGTCGTTCCTGGTATATGATACGATCAAATTTTTCGAAAATTATCGCCGATAAGTAACCGTATATCATAAGAAACCCCTTTTCTAATATGAGACACAAAACAAAGCCATCTGGAAGGAAAACATAAGGTCGTTCCTGGTATATGATACGATCAAATTTTTCGAAAATTATCGCCGATAAGTAACCGTATATCATAAGAAACCCCTTTTCTAATATGAGACACAAAACAAAGCCATCTGGAAGGAAAACATAAGGTCGTTCCTGGTATATGATACGATCAAATTTTTCGAAAATTATCGCCGATAAAAAACCGTATATCATAAGAAACCCCTTTTCTAATATGAGACACAAAACAAAGCCATCTGGAGGGAAAACATAAGGTCGTTCCTGGTATATGATACGATCGAATTTTTCGAAAATTATCGCCGATAAGTAACCGTATATCATAAGAAACCCCTTTTCTAATATGAGACACAAAACAAAGCCATCTGGAGGGAAAACATAAGGTCGTTCCTGGTATATGATACGATCAAATTTTTCGAAAATTATCGCCGATAAGTAACCGTATATCATAAGAAACCCCTTTTCTAATATGAGACACAAAACAAAGCCATCTGGAAGGAAAACATAAGGTCGTTCCTGGTATATGATACGATCAAATTTTTCGAAAATTATCGCCGATAAGTAACCGTATATCATAAGAAACCCCTTTTCTAATATGACACACAAAACAAAGCCATCTGGAGGGAAAACATAAGCTCGTTCCTGGTATATGATACGATCAAATTTTTCGAAAATTATCGCCGATAAGTAACCGTATATCATAAGAAACCCCTTTTCTAATATGCCACACAAAACAAAGCCATCTGGAGGGAAAACATAAGCTCGTTCCTGGTATATGATACGATCGAATTTTTCGAAAATTATCGCCGATAAGTAACCGTATATCATAAGAAACCCCTTTTCTAATATGCCACACAAAACAAAGCCATCTGGAGGGAAAACATAAGCTCGTTCCTGGTATATGATACGATCAAATTTTTCGAAAATTATCGCCGATAAGTAACCGTATATCATAAGAAACCCCTTTTCTAATATGAGACACAAAACAAAGCCATCTGGAGGGAAAACATAAGGTCGTTCCTGGTATATGATACGATCAAATTTTTCGAAAATTATCGCCGATAAGTAACCGTATATCATAAGAAACCCCTTTTCTAATATGAGACACAAAACAAAGCCATCTGGAGGGAAAACATAAGCTCGTTCCTGGTATATGATACGATCAAATTTTTCGAAAATTATCCCCGATAAAAAACCGTATATGGGGAAAAAACGCAACGGCTACTGTAGGCACGGAAAACCGCGCCAAAATAGAACGATCATCAGCGAGGAGGGGGCGCTGCTGGGCTGCTAGCTGGCCAGGACGCGCTATAATTCGGGTCACGTCTTCTGTCGCCGCCAATACTCACACACCAACAGACTTATCGTGCCAGAAAATGCATCCAGAAACAATATCTCAAGCGCCACGCTCACCCAAGGCCTTCTTCGCTTTCTTTTCTCCCTTTTCTCTCTTTTTTTTCTTTTCTTTTATGCCGTCCGCCTTCTTTCTGTTTTTTCTGTAAGTGGAAGTGTAATATTTGTCCCGGCATGTTTAAGGATGCTGGAGATTTGTCGAGATAAGGTTGGGAGAAAGAAGATTGCTCTGCGATGGTGAAAAAATTAGTGTTTGGCGAAGCAGACAAGACTAAAGAGATTGTGAGGTGGCTATATTGACTAACGCACAAAAACGAAAGATAAAATTTAACGAAAATAACTAGAACAGGAACAATGAAAGATTAGCAATTGGTTGTAAGAAAAGGAGTAAACTGAATAAGAAAAAAAAATGGTTGTTTGAAAGATTTATGTCTTGTACCAGCTGATATGCCGAACTGTGATTTCTTACCATACAGCTATTTCTATTATTATTATTATTACTATCCAAGCTACAACCCTAGTTGGAAAAGCAAGATGCTATAAGCCCAGGGGCTCCAACGGGGAAAAATAGCCCGGTGAGGAAAGGAAGTAAGGAAATAAATAAATGAAGAGAACAAATTAACAATAAATCATTCTAAAAACAGTAGCAACGTCAAAATAGATGTCATATATAAACTATTAACAACATCAAAAACAAATATGGCATAAATAAACTATAAAAAGACTCATGTCCGCCTGGTCAACAAAAAAGCATTTGCTCCAACTTTGAACTAGAAAAGAATGTTTATCTTAACTAACCTTGGACATTGAAGGCTGATATTTGAGAGAGAGAGAGAGAGAGAGAGAGAGAGAGAGAGAGAGAGAGAGAGAGAGAGAGAGAGAGAGAGAGAGAGAGAGAGAGAGAGAGTATCTTTAGGATGGTTTGTAAGATGAGAATTACCACCTTGAGGTACAGTTGGCCTCATTAATTCCGGTACACTTCCCGGAAAGATGAAGAGACGTTTGTGTACCGGAATTAATGAAGCCAATTGTACCTACGTTTTGATGGTATATGAATAAATAAGTATCAGGGTAACAACAGAACTGAATTTACACTAATCCATCTATTTTTTGGTATTGACATGTGTTTTAAATGGCTTTTTTTACGTCTCTACATAAGGAGTACATTATTTGATTGATTGAATTACGCGTTAATATAAAAGATATTGGGAAAAAGGATCCGAAAAACTAATAGGATACTCCTTAATTAATTGACAAAAATAGATAAATGAAATTTTAAGATTCCTTTATATGAAAAATTCAAAATTAATTTTGATATATATATATTTTTTTTTTCACAAGGCTTCAGAGAATTTTATGACACTAAATAATAAATGAAGAAGCATAAATGCAGTTTTCCATTTTATCCTTAAAACTATCTAAAGGCCATTTATTTATTTATTTATTTTTTTTTTTGGCCGGAGAGATGCTGTCTTCGAGATTAGGAAGCCACTGAGATATTGTCTATTCATTATACACACACACGCGTATATATATATATATATATATATATATATATATATATATATATATATATATATATATATATATATATATATATATATATATATATATATACACACACACATTTATAATATATCATCATCATCTTCTCCTACCCCTATTGACATACACAGTACATACAGATATAAACGGGTATATATATATATATATATATATATATATATATATATATATATATATATATATATATATATATATATATATATATATATATATATATATATATATATATATATATATATATAATTACATAAATATATACATATATATATATATATATATACATAAATAAATATATATATACATATATATATATATATATAATTACATAAATATATACATATATATATACATAAATATATATATATATATATATATATATATACATAAATTTAAATATATATATATATACAGGTCACGCTCAGCGGCATTACCAAACATATAACTACTCGGTTTCTCCCCGTTCCTCGGGTGGGAGGAAAATAGATTGAATAGTCATACCCTGGTAAGAGGAGGTGCGCTTTACTTATAGGTGCATATCTATCTTAATATTTAGCAATCATTTTGACGGATCGTGTACACTATTGATGATAATAATGATCGGGTATGTAACCTGACTTACAATGCTTTATCTTTTCTAAAACCTCTTAGATTTTTTTATTTTTAAATTGTCGAGTTGCAGAGGCTGAGACAATGAGATGAAATGTGCCTTTGTAACCCTCTATTCAAATTATCTCTAAGTTTATTTTAAACTGCTTCTTGTTTGAGAAAAAAAAAATCATCTAAGTTCTGGAAACATTTAACTTATCAAATTTTTTTAATTTCATGAACATCTTTCTATGATCAAGAAGCTTCAAACTCGAAATGTTTCCGTAATTTAAATCGTCCATTTTCAGACAAAGAACCTAATCAAAATCGTCCCTTTTCAGACAAAGAACATAATTAAAATCGTCCCCATTCAGACTAATAATCTAATTAAAATCGTCCCTTTTCAGACTAAGAATCTAATTAAAATCGTCCCTTTTCAGACTAATAATTCAATTAAAATCGTCCATTTTCAGACTAAGAATCTAATTAAAATCGTCCCTTTTCAGACTAATAATTCAATTAAAATCGTCCATTTTCAGACTAAGAATCTAATTAAAATCGTCCCTTTTCAGACTAATAATCTAATTAAAATCGTCCCTTTTCAGACTAACAATCTAATTAAAATCGTCCCTTTTCAGACTAATAATCTAATTAAAATCGTCCCTTTTCAGACTAACAATCTAATTAAAATCGTCCCCATTCAGACTAATAATCTAATTAAAATCGTCCCTTTTCAGACTAACAATCTAATTAAAATCGTCCCTTTTCAGACTAACAATCTAATTAAAATCGTCCCTTTTCAGACTAACAATCTAATTAAAATCGTCCCCATTCAGACTAATAATCTAATTAAAATCGTCCCTTTTCAGACTAACAATCTAATTAAAATCGTCCCCATACAGACTAATAATCTAATTAAAATCGTCCCTTTTCAGACTAAGAATCTAATTTAAATCACCTCTTTTCAGATTAAGATTCTCTCGTCACCCCATTTCAGACAAAGAATCTAATTAAAATCTGGCCTTTTCAGACAAAAAAATATAATTAAAATCGTGCCTTTTAAGACAAAGAAACTGATTTAAATCATGACATTCTCAGACAAAAAATCTAATTTAAATGTTCCTTTCTCAAGCTTAATTTAAATCACGCCTTTTCAGGCAATGAATCTAATTTAAATTGTCCCTCTTCAGACCAAGAATGTAATTTAAATCGTGCCTTATCACACAAAGAATCTAATTAAATCGACCTCTTTCAAACAAAGAATCTAATTTCAATAGTGCCTTTTCAGACTGAGAATCAAATTTAAATCAATCCTTTTCAGACAGACTCTAATTCAAATGTCCTTTTTCAGACAAAGATTCTAATTTCAATCAAGCTTTTTCAGACCAAGAATCTAATTCAAATCGTCCCTTTTCGGACTAAGAATCTAATTTATATTGTCCCTTTTCAGAAAAAGAATCTAATTCAAATCGTCCCTTTTCGGACTAAGAATCTAATTTATATTGTCCCTTTTCAGAAAAAGAATCTAATTCAAATCACATCTTTCTGGACAAAAAATCTAATATAAATCGTCCTCTTTCAGACAAAGAATCTAATTTAAATTGTCCCTTTTCAGACTAAGAATTCAATTTAAATCATGCCTTTTCAGACAAAGAATCTAATTTAAGTCGTGCCTTTCAAGACAAAGAATCGAACTTGAATCGTGCCTTTTCAGACAAGGAATCTAATTTAAGTCGTGGCTTTCAAGACAAAGAATCGAAATTGAATCGTGCCTTTTCAGACAAGGAATCTAATTTAAATTGTGCCTTCAGACAAAAAATTTAACTTAAATCGTCCCTTGAGACAAACAATTTCATTTAAATCCTCCCTTTTCAGACTTAGAAAAATTTAATTTAAATTACCTCTTTTCAGGTAAAAAATCTAATTTAAATCGTGCCTTTTCAGACAAAGAATGTAGTTTAATTGTCCTTTTTCAGACAAAAAATTTAATTTAAATCTTGTCTTTTCTGACAAACCATTTAATTTAAATCTTGTCTTTTCAGAGAAAGAATCAAATTTAAATGTCCCTTTTAAGACAAAGAATCTAATTCAAATAACTTTTTTCAGACAAAGAATCTGATCTAAATCGTGCCTTTTAACAAAATAATCTAATTTAAATCGACTGCTTTTAGACAAAGAACCTAATTCAAATCACCACTTTTCGATAAAGAATAATTTAAATCGTCCCCTTTAAGACAAAAATATAACTTAAATCCTCCCTTTCCAGACAAACACTCTAATTTAAACAGTACCTTTTCCGGCAAAGAATCTAATTGAAATCGTCCCTTTTCAGACAAAGAATCTAATTTAAATCGTCCCATTTCAGATAAAGAATCTAATTCCTATTGTCCCTTTTCAGACAGAGAATCTAATTTAAATCATCTCTTTTCAGACAAAGAATCTAATTTAAATAGTCTCTTTTCAGACAAAGAATCTAATCTAAATCGTCCCTTTTCAGACAAAGAATCTAATTTAAATCGTCCCATTTCAGATAAAGAACCTAATTCCTATTGTCCCTTTTCAGACAAAGAATCTAATTTAAATCGTCTCTTTTCAGACAAAGAATCTAATTTAAATAGTCTCTTTTCAGACAAAGAATCTAATTTAAATCATCCCTTTCCGACAAAAGACAAAAAACCTAATTTAAATCCTCCCTTTCCAGACAAAGAATTAATTTAAATCGTCTCTTTTCAGACAAAGAATCAAATTTAAATCGTCTCTTTTCAGACAAAGAATCTAATTTAAATCGTCCCATTTCAGACAGAGAATCTAAATTAAATCGTCGCTTTTCAGACAAAGAATCTAATTTAAATCGTCCCATTTCAGACAGAGAATCTAAATTAAATCGTCTCTTTTCAGACAAAGAATCTAATTTAAATCGTCCCATTTCAGACAGAGAATCTAAATTAAATCGTCGCTTTTCAGACAAAGAATCTAATTTAAATTGTCTCTTTTCAGACAAAGAATCTAAATTAAATCGTCCCTTTTCAGACAAAGAATCTAATTTAAATTATCTCTTTTCAGACAATCTAAATTAAATCGTCCCTTTTCAGACAATGAATCTAAGTGAAATCTTCCCTTTTCAGACAAAGAATCTAATTTAAATCGTCTCTTTTTAGACAAAGAATCTAATCTAAATCGTCCCTTTTCAGACAAAGAATCTAATTCATATCATCCCTTTTCAGACAGAGAATCTAATTTAAATCGTCTCTTTTCAGACAAAGAATCTAATTGAAATCGCCCCATTTCAGACAAAGAATCTAATTCATATCATCCCTTTTCAGACAAAGAATCTAATTTAAATCGTCCCTTTTCAGACAGAGAATCTAATTTAAATCGTCTCTTTTCAAACGAAAAAAGTAAATCATGAAGCTATTCATTGCCCTAGGAAATAACGAATTTCAAAATGACCTTTGACTCCTTCCACTGACCTGACTTATCATGGGATCCGTGTTGATCTGGCACATGTAGGGCCCCTTATCGTCCTCGGTGACTTTTTCGATGACCAAGTGCCAAGTGGAGTGATCGTCGAAATGGACTTGGACCCGAGGATTGTGAGTGATGACGTGGGTGTGGATTGCCTGGATGGCCTTCGTGTCCGCCTTCACCCAGCCAACCTGCGATGGATTGAAAAGAAGAGGATATTACTAGTTTTTCGACCTACATTATGTTTAAAGATGAAGGCATCTTATACGATTTTGCCACATTAAATCATACTAATTTTTGGACCTAAAATGGGTTGAAAGAACAAAAAGACACTTTTTTACAATAGGTTTATTTTCGACCTAAAATGGGTTGAAAGAACAAAAAGACACTTTTTTTACAATAGGTTTATTTTCGACCTAAAATGGGTTGAAAGAACAAAATGACACTTTTTTTACAATAGGTTTATTTTCGGCCTAATATGGGTTGAAAGAACAAAAAGACACTTTTTTTTTACAATAGGTTTATTTTCGACCTAAAATGGGTTGAAAGAACAAAAAGACACTTTTTTTTACAATAGGTTTATTTTCGACTTACATTATGTTTAAAGATGAGGGCATCTTATACGTTTTTGCCATATTAAATCATACTACATTTTTGGACCTAAAATGGGTTAAAAGAACAAAAAGACACTTTTTTTTTACAATAGGTTTATTTTCGACCTAAAATGGGTTGAAAGAACAAAAAGACACTTTTTTACAATAGGTTTATTTTCGACCTAAAATGGGTTGAAAGAACAAAAAGACACTTTTTCTCAATAGGTTTATTTTCTACCTACATTATGTTTAAAGATGAGGGCATCTTCTACGTTTTTGCCATATTAAATCATACTCATTTTTTGGACCTAAAATGGGTTAAAAGTAGAAAAGGACAATTTTACAATAGGTTTAATGGGGACCTTATTACAGCTTTTCTTCCCGCATAAGATACGAAAATCTTTCCAATTTGAAGTATTTTCGATACTTTTACGATAGACAGTCTTTCCAATTTGAAGTATTTTCGATACGATACTTTTACGATAGACAGTCTTTCCAATTTGAAGTATTGTCGATACTTTTATGATAGTCTTTCCAATTTGAAATATTCTCGATACTTTTACGATAGACAGTCTTTCCAATTTGAAGTATTTTCGATACGATACTTTTACGATAGACAGTCTTTCCAATTTGAAGTATTGTCGATACTTTTATGATAGTCTTTCCAATTTGAAATATTCTCGATACTTTTACGATAGACAGTCTTTCCAATTTGAAGTATTTTCGATACGATACTTTTACGATAGACAGTCTTTCCAATTTGAAGTATTGTCGATACTTTTATGATAGTCTTTCCAATTTGAAGTATTTTCGATACTTTAACGATAGACAGTCTTTCCAATTTGAAGTATTTTCGATACTTTTATGATAATCTTTCCAATTTGAAGTATTTTCGATTCTTTTACGATAGACAGTCTTTCCAATTTGAAGTATTTTCGATACTTTTACGATAGACAGTCTTTCCAATTTGAAGTATTTTCGATACTTTAACGATAGACAGTCTTTCCTATTTGAAGTATTTTCGATACTTTTACGATAGACAGTCTTTCCAATTTGAAGTATTTTCGATACTTTAACGATAGACAGTCTTTCCTATTTGAAGTATTTTCG
The DNA here is from genome assembly GCF_036898095.1 of Palaemon carinicauda. NCBI lineage: Eukaryota > Metazoa > Arthropoda > Malacostraca > Decapoda > Palaemonidae > Palaemon > Palaemon carinicauda. The sequence goes on from NC_090763.1 coordinate 46,349,049, forward strand.
ATACTTTTACGATAGACAGTCTTTCCAATTTGAAGTATTTTCGATACTTTAACGATAGACAGTCTTTCCAATTTGAAGTATTTTCGATACTTTAACGATAGACAGTCTTTCCTATTTGAAGTATTTTCGATACTTTTACGATAGACAGTCTTTCCAATTTGAAGTATTTTCGATACTTTAACGATAGACAGTCTTTCCTATTTGAAGTATTTTCGATACTTTTACGATAGACAGTCTTTCCAATTTGAAGTATTTTCGATACTTTAACGATAGACAGTCTTTCCTATTTGAAGTATTTTCGATACTTTTACGATAGACAGTCTTTCCTATTTGAAGTATTTTCGATACTTTTATGATAGTCTTTCCAATCTGAAATATTCTCGATACTTTTACGATAGACAGTCTTTCCAATTTGAAGTATTTTCGATACTTTTATGATAGTCTTTCCAATCTGAAATATTCTCGATACTTTTACGATAGACAGTCTTTCCAATTTGAAGTATTTTCCATACTTTTACGATAGACAGTCTTTCCAATTTGAAGTATTTTCGATACTTTAACGATAGACAGTCTTTCCAATTTGAAGTATTTTCGATACTTTAACGATAGACAGTCTTTCCAATTTGAAGTAGATTCGATACTTTTACGATAGACAGTCTTTCCAATTTGAAGTATTTTCGATACTTTTACGATAGACAGTCTTTCTAATTTGAAGTATTTTCGATACTTTTACGATAGACAATCTTTCCAATTTGAAGTATTTTCGATTCTTTTACGATAGACAGTCTTTCCAATTTGAAGTATTTTCGATACTTTTACGATAGACAATCTTTCCAATTTGAAGTATTTTCGATTCTTTTACGATAGACAGTCTTTCCAATTTGAAGTATTTTCGATACTTTTACGATAGACAATCTTTCCAATTTGAAGTATTTTCGATTCTTTTACGATAGACAGTCTTTCCAATTTGAAGTATTTTCGATACTTTTACGATAGACAGTCTTTCTAATTTGAAGTATTTTCGATACTTTTACGATAGACAATCTTTCCAATTTGAAGTATTTTCGATTCTTTTACGATAGACAGTCTTTCCAATTTGAAGTATTTTCGATACTTTTACGATAGACAGTCTTTCTAATTTGAAGTATTTTCGATACTTTTACGATAGACAGTCTTTCCAATTTGAAGTAGATTCGATACTTTTACGATAGACAGTTGGTGTGGAAACGTGGACAGTGGGGAAGGAGTGAAGGTGGTTTCGGAGACACCTGTTAGGGGGAGAAGTTCGAGAGGGAAGCAGAAACCTAGATGGCTAGATAAGGTGAAGGATGATATGGAGAGAAGAGGTTTGGTGGAAGAGGATGCCTAGATAAAAGGCATTGGAGAAGGTTTATCAGGCAACTGACCCGTTATAAGTAGTAGGTTGGCCAGGGCACCAGCCACCCGTTCAGATACTACCGCTAGAGAGTTATGGGGTCTTTTGACTGATCAGACAGTACGACATTGGATCTTTCTCTCTGGTTACGGTTAATTTTCCCTTTGCCTACACATGCACACCGAATAGTCTGGCCTATTCTTTACATATTCTCCTGTGTCCTCATACACCTGACAACACTGAGATTACCAAACAAATTTTCTTCACCCAAGGGGTTAACCACTGCATTGTAATTGTTCTGTGGCTACCTTCCTCTTGATAAGGGTAGAAGAGACTCTTTAGTTACGGTAAGCAGCTTTTCTAGGAGAAGGACACTAAAATCAAACCCCTGGTACAGAGGCTATGGCACTACCCAAGACTAGAGAACAATGGTTTGATTTTGGAGTGTCCTTCTAGAAGAGCTGCTGACCATAGCTAAAGAGTCCCTTCTACCCTAAACAAGAGGAAAGTGGCCACTGAACAATTACAGTACAGTAGTTAACCCCTTGGGTGAAGACGAATTATTTGGTAATCTCAGTGTTGTCAGGTGTATGAGAACAGAGGAGAATCTGGAAAGAATAGGCCAGACTATTCGGTGTATGTGTAGGCAAAGGGAAAGAACCGTAACCAGAGAAAAGGATCCAATTTAGAGAACAATGGTTTGATTTGGAAGTGTCCTTCTAGAAGAGCGGCTGACCATAGCTAAAGAGTCCCTTCTACCCTAAACAAGAGGAAAGTGGCCACTGAACATATATCAATGGAAAGGTGTCCATGTCGTTGCTGTCCAAAAATACCGCGAAAGAAGAGCGCCAAGTTACCGCCGGGACATCCTTAGGGAAAATATCTGTATAAGCAATCACCGGTCTGCGTCCGAGAGTTCTTTCCAGGAGTGTTAAAAACACTTTGGAAGATTGCTGAAAGTAGTGGGTACGGCTTAACCCAGATTTATAATATTAAAGGAGATTATCCAGTTACGGAGGAAAGGGTAAGGGAGAGGAAGGTAGCGAGCGGGCTGGGGGGCCTCCTTGAAAAAAAAAAAAAAAAAAGATTTCAAGGAAAGCCGATTACGGTTGAAAAAAAGATTAGCGAACGAAATAGATTTTTGGAACGGAGACAGTGAACGGAATAAATGATGGGCTTTGAATAATGGATCCTCGATCTGACTTTTCTTTTCTTTTCTTTCTTGCTTTCCTTTTCGTTGGTTTATTGACGTTTTGACCTTAAAAGGTTAAAAGGTCGCTCATGAATGGCAGAGGCAAAGCACAGTGACATTGCCCTAGCAATCAGGACAATGCCCTAGAGACTGACCATATATTATATGATCAGCGCCCAAGCCTCCTCTCCACCCATGCTAGGACCAGGGAGGGCCAGGCAGTGGCTGCTGATGACTCAGCAGATAGACCTATAGGCTCCCCCAAACCCCCCAACCTTAGCTCACAAGGATGGTAAGGTTGCAGAAACTAATGGCACTAACGAGTCTGAGCGGGACTCGAACCCCCGACTGGCAAACACCAGGCAAAGACGTTACCAATCAGGCCACAGCAGCCCATAAGATATTTTTGAGCCAAAAAGGGTGCGATTAATATCCAGTTTCAAGTTCACCCATACCTCCTAAATATTGGGATGTCTCAACTGCTCTATGTATAATCCTTGACACAAGAAGTCCCTATAGAGATCATATAATACAAGAGGCAGCATTGCCATGGTCGGGGAAAAGCACTGCACAATTCTCTGGCCAAAAATTAAGCGAATTTTTTCTGCATGAAACAAGAAACGGCTACAAAAGTTGGTAGAACTAACAAAAATATATCTTTCTCTCGTACAAAAAGCACTGACTTAGTGTGAGTGAGTGAGTATGTGTGTGCGCACGCATGAGAGAGAGAGAGAGAGAGAGAGAGAGAGAGAGAGAGAGAGAGAGAGAGAGAGAGAGAGAGAGAGTATGATTCGAATTCGTATCAGGCGAGCAGAAGTGGCAACTTTTGGATGAGTGCAAAATTTTCACACATAAAAAACTATTTAAATTGTCCAAAAGGACAATAACCAACATCAAAACTCAACTGGTTAACTCTTAAAAGAATGGGAAATAGTTTTTTTTTTTTTTTTTTTTTTTTGGAGGAACCTTACCATTACCGACAATGTTACTACATTTCTACCCAGTTGGGATAACTTGATAATTATTTTCCCTTCGAACATGTACGTGACACAAGGGAAATGAAACATACCAATGATATGAAACACGTCTTATCACAAATAATAATTTTACGAATAATCAAACAACACACATTTGACGTGGGGTTGAAAAAAAAAAGGTTTAGCAATTCCACATCACTTGATAAAAAAAAGTAGGGAAAAAGAGAAATATTTACTTACTGTAATTAATTAAATCCATTTCTTACACAAATATGTGTCAATTTTCACGACCATTAACTATCATTTACTATACCCAAAGATCAATTTTCCTTTGCAAAAGATCACGAATTTGACATTATTTCCTTTCCTCACTGGGCTATTTTCCCTGTTGGGGCCCCTGGCCTTATAGCATCCTGCTTTTCCAACTAGGGTTATAGTTTAGCATTTAATAATAATAATAATTTCGTCAACAATTTGATCACTCAAGAAAATACTAAATTTAAATCCGATGAAAAATTAAAATTTTTATTGACTGATTTTAAGCTATTTGGCATCACAACGACCAAGGTCACAGACTTTGATAAGAGAGAGAAGACTTATTATTATTATTATTATTATTATTATTATTATTATTACTATCCAAGCTACAACCCTAGTTGGAAAAGCAAGATGCTATAAGCCCAGGGGCTCCAACAGGGAAAAAATAGCCCAGTGAGGAAAGGAAATAAGGAAATAAATAAATGAAGAGAACAAATTAACAAAAAAAAAAATAAATAAGATAGAATAGTGTGCTTGAGTGTACCCTCAAGCAAGAGAACGAAGAAAAGGCTAACTAACCATCGAGACACGAGCAAAAAAAATAAGATAGAATAGTGTGCCTGAGTGTACCCTCAAGCAAGAGAACGAAGAAGAGACTAACTAACCCTCGAGACACGAGCAAACACTCACCCTATATCCGCCGAGATGTCTGACCAGGCAGGTAAACTTAGCATCTCTTCCTCTTGGGACAGTCACGTTGGCCACGGGACCAGAAAATTCGGGCGAGAAACACACAGCTGAAAAAAAGGAAAAAAAAAAAAGATGACAGAGTACTGTAATGGGTGTCTTATATCAAAATAACTAACAGAAGTGTTTCAAAGGTTATAAGCAAGATAACATCTAGTCTGGGGTATTTTGAATAGAAAGTGTACCAACCGTGTGTCACACGATCGTACATAGTTCATTTTGTGTATATATTATGCTTGTATCTTCGCTCTTCCCTCGCACTAAAAAGAACCTGAATAAACATGCCTGTTTTTCTCATCGTTAACAGTGTCGGTTTTGAACATGAAATTTCCTGTTGCATTGAGCTTTTGTATATAAAGGAGAGTGTTCTATAATAAACTCACTCAGTTGCTTTCATCCTGTCTTTGAGTCACAACAATACTCAACAATACTTATCGATAGTTTTCTCTTTCATTGATCATTGAATATTTCTCTCTGTCATAAGTGAAGATGATGCTACCACATAAAATACATATACACATATTTACAGTATATACACACACATACATGAACATATATCACAAGCACACGTGATTTTAATTAATGTAAATATCACCCACGAATGGCATTTCATTAAAATAACCACGTGTTGCAAACTCACGATTCAGCTATCATGGTGGAGATGGGTTTATTTCAAGTCTATGAACAGATTCCTGAATTCGATAGGAATATGTAGGGGGACTTGTCATAAACTTTTAGTCTCTCTTGATAGCTTAGTAGGTAGGGTCCCTGCCAGCATGGTTTCCAGCCGTAGAGGTGGTGGTTCGAATCCCCACCCGGCCAGAAGCTGTTACCATAAAATGAATTCCAAGTGGATATATATTCCCAAGATAGAATTCGGTATTAAATGCCATTCGTGGGTGATATTTACACACATACATATATGAATTAGGGTCATTGTTTGAGTGAGCAGAACACAATGACAGAATACTGTAAAGAAGTGGTTTCCAAACTGGGGGAAAATTTCCCCCTGGGGGTAAACTTGAAGCTTCCAGGAGAGGAAATAATTACACTACCTACTAACTTTTATTTGGGTTAGAGTTGTCTTGCTTGAGGGTACACTCGGGCACACTGTTCTATCATATATCTTATTTCTCTTCCTCTTGTTTTGTTAAAGTTTTTATAGTTTATAAAGTGATATTCATTTTAATATTGTTGCCCTTCTTAAAATATTTTATTTTTCGTTGTTCCCTTTCCTCACTGAGCTATTTTCTCTGTTGGAGCCCCTGGGCTTATAGCATCCTGCTTTTCCAACTAGGGTTGTAGCTTAGCAAGTAATAATAATAATAATAATAATAATAATAATAATAATAATAATAATAATAATAATAATAACAGGCTCTATGACTATGCTTAGTTGTTACTAACTGCTCTCTATCCAATTTACTCTGTAATTATATGTCTATCAGTATATAAGCACATTTGAAAAATAAATTAGGGAATAGTCTCAAGTGTGTTTTAACTACTCTTTTCCCTCATACACATGAAGGGGGAAATCTGGATGGTTGAATTGGGTCCAAGGGGGGGGGGGATATGACAGAAAAAAGTTTGGGAACCACTGCTGTAAAGGATGTCTTAGATCAAATTAATTAACAGAAGGGTTCAAGATAGCATACAGACTGGATATTAGGGGGTGATTAAAGCCCGATGTACAGTATTTTTAATAGATAGTTTTCTCTTTCATTGATCCTTGAGTATTTCTCTCTGCCATAAGTGAAGATGACGCTACCCAATAACATACACATAAACAATGGATAGGCCCAAAGGTTAAAATAATCAAACAAACGTACAAACATGAGATATACAATCATATTTTTTTTTGTAATAATATTGATAAATAGAAACGAGAAATTATTTTAATTCTATTATACATTTCAGTTATCAAAAGCTATATAATGTTTCTCCTGAAACGAAGATATAAATTTATTCTAGAAAAAAAAACCCTGGTTCATGTGAATGTAAGTATAATTATTTGCACATGCTCATAAATTTAGTCATTATAAGATTAATAGTTTTATTTTTTTATTTTTTTTTTTTTTTTGGGCGAACATTCTCATCATATTTCATCCCCATCATAACTCCTCTTGCAATAATAAGAACAGAATAAACAACGAGAAATACCATACTGAAATCCAGCCACATAACAAAGCTCTTCCTCCTTAAAAAAAAAAAAAAAAAAAAAAAAAAAAAAAAAAAAAAAAAAAGGAATGTTTCAAAATCTCTCTCTTCTCTCTTCCCTTGTTGAAGGTTGACACTAAGTCCCCAGAGATGAGAGAAAAAACCGGACGAAGAAAATAAAAAATGTGAAGGAAAGAACCGGAGCCACTAAGCATTTAGGCACTGCGGAAGATGAGAAGACGACAGACAACAGAGTGAATAATTAGCTGGCATTATGCAAAACCTTTTCCTCTCTCGGCGGGAGAAGGCGGGCTCTCTCCCGGCCACTATCTAACCGCCAAACCCTAGGGCCAAACCGAACCCCTAGCGGTTACCATGGCCCCCCCAACCGCCCATTCCCCCAGGGGCTTCTTATGGCAATGGTAGCAGTAGCTTACCATCCCATATCTCACGGTCTGGTTCTTAAAAGCCAGGCTGGTTCCAAAAACTCTTAACGCCTTGGTTCCAAATCTCGTCGCTGCTTCATTCTTCTTCATGGTCGTCGTAGCTTTGAAATGTCAGTATTATTACTATTATTATTATTATTATTATTATTATTATTAAATGCTAAGCTACAACCCTAGTTGGAAAAGCAGGATGCTATAAGCCCAGGGGCCCCAACAGGGAAAATAGCCCAGTGAGGAAAGGAAATAAGGAAATAAGGAAAAATAAAATATTTTAGGAATAGTACTCTGTTACGTCCGCTTAAAAGACTTTGGTTCCATACGAAGAGATTTGAAGATGGCTCTGTAGAAGCTTTGTT
>NC_090763.1:46363288-46405788 GCF_036898095.1 Palaemon carinicauda
GTGAGTGGGGATGGATTACGAGCGTAAAAACCGTTCAGAGAGACAGACAGACAGCATTTATCATGACTTTTCTTTATTCCTTTGTGACTGGGGATGCCTTAACGGGGTGGAAGGGTTTGTTTATCGCCGCCATGATCAGCAAAGCTATACATTTTTCCTGCTACTCTAGGACATTGTCATTGTCCCTTGCCTATGTCATTGTGACGGGTCAAGGGTAGGTTGCGAGTCAAAGGCGAGATGAATGCAACTGAGTTACTTTATTACAGACACATCGAGTATATATACACACTAGATCCCGGTAAGAAGGTCAGAAAATACAAACATGCTATTTCTTGTCAAACCGGCAACCGGTTCTGTTAACAGTTAACAATGAAGTAGGCAGACAGGTTAATACAAGTTGCTGTCAGTGCGAGGGGAGAGGGAAGATACATAGGATAATATATACAAAAAAGAGAAATGTCATTATGATGTACGATCGTTTGACACACGGGTGGTACAATAGTCAGGGCCATCCATACTAGGTTGGTTTGCAGTGAACGAACAGACGAAGATCTCCCACCATCACCAATCCACACTTGACTAGCATCTTGATGAAAAGTGGGCAAATCCCAGACATGAATTGACATATCTGAGGCTTATAGCATCTTGCTTTTCCAACTAGGGTTGTAGCTTGGCTAATAATAATAATAATAATAATAATATCAAAATCTGAGTAAAATATCAAGAAATTTAACCTTCGACCAGTTTCAACAGCTGGATATTACAAATTCCATGAAGAATTGTAATAAAGCCGATTCAGAAGTACACAAGCCTTTGTGCCAACACGAAATATTGCTCTTTCGATCACCCCAGCGATAAATACACATGGAATGAACGTAATCAGATCCTCCACATGAGGTCAGGTCACAGTTGAAGTGACCCCGAAAACGATTTTTGGGTCGGGCGGGGCATCTCTTCTTTTAGGACCTTGACCCAGGTGATGACGTCATGCGTACACAAAGGAATTGCTCAACAATCTTTGCCAGTGAATAGATTTTTCATTTGAAAGAAAATTAATATTACGAGGGATAAGTAAGCGGTTCTAGTTATGAAAAAAAAAGTTATTATTATTATTATTATTATTATTATTATTATTATTATTATTATTATTATTATTATTATTATTATCATTTTATTATTATTACTATTATTATTATTATTATTTTATTATTATTATTATTATTATTATTTTATTATTATTACTATTATTATTATTATTATTGTTATTATTATTACTATTATTATTATTATTATTACTATTATTATTTTTATTTTTATTATTATTATTATTATTATTATTATTATTATTATTATTATTATTATTATTATTATTACTTGCTAAGTTACAACCCTAGTTGGAAAAAAACAGGATGCTATATGCCCTAGGGATAAGACAAGGAAAAATAGCCCAGTGAGGAAAGAAAACAAGCAAATAAACTACAAGATAAATAATGAACAATTAGAATAACATATTTTAAGAACAGTAACAGCTTTAACTTAGATCTTTCATATATAACCTTTAAAAGTTTAAAAAAAAAACAAGAGGAAGAGAGATGAGATAGAATAGTGTGCTATGAAATAATCCGAATAAAAAGAAGAAAGTATCTTAAAAAAAGAGTGAAAATTATATAGAATTATGATGAAAAGTTTCTATAAGACATTCTCGTCAATTGTATATGCACTAACCTTATGATTATAATATGTGATTAAAAATGGAGAAGAGTTGATAATGTCTCTTAATTCGATGATTTTTATCGGCCTTCATATTACCAGGAAATTAAAATTGGTCTACATGCCTAAAGTATGCGTTAATTAGCGTGTATTTCGGTTCTAAAAAATAATTGCGTTTTTATTTGATGCCTTTGATGTAACTTTATAAGAAATACAAACGTCTTTCATTAATCGTTTTTGGTTTAATCTTTTGGTCTTTGTCTTCCATGGTTCCACCCACGTGGACTTTATAACACGAGTTGCTGTGGAGGTTCCTTGAGGCTTGAACTGGGTTGACTCATCTACTTAACAAGAGAAGATCGTTCGTGGAGTATTACAGCCAACTCTTCTTGTTGGCACGGGCCTTTCCCTTGGTTGGCCCGTAGGTAACAAGAGAAGAGGCTAAGTTAGTTTTATAAGCCTATTGGAATGCCCTCTGGGCATCAGGCGTCTTAGGATTGGTTCCGGGAGGCTGAGCCGCTCTGGCCTGCTATGGGATGACCTGCTCTGCTCAGCCCCAAGCCCTACAGACAACCCTTGGCTCAGCCATCTACTGTGGCACCATAAAACAGGGAAAACTACTTTTTATTCATTATAAACTGACCTGGGAATATACATTACGTTTTATTTCTTCTTCTTTGTCTACATCTTTTCCCACTTCTATGTGGGGTCGATGTTTCTAGTCAGCTTTCTCCATCTACCTCTGTCCCACACTTCATCACCGGTTAATCCCTTTGATCGAAGGTCATCCTTGATACAGTCCACCCACCTTCGCTTTGGTCTCCCTCTCCTTCTCGTTCCCTGTACCTCCATTTCCATCACTCTCCTCCCAATATACTGTTCATCTCTTCTCGTTTTATTTACCCCTCTTATATAATTATATTGATGTAGAAATTTATCTTAGACTTTTTTCCTGTTTTTTGTAAAGATATTTATATTCAGTTGAATTCTAGTTGACAGTTTCTACATGGTCCCTAGGCCCTGGTACAATGCCAGCTTGATCTTAACCTCAGCAATTTCAGATGGCGAAGTCAATATGCCACGTTAAGAATCAATACATCCTTCTGCCAAGGAAAATAGTACAGCTTGCCCGACCACATCCTCCTATAGCCATGGAGCTAAAGTGAATCTTTTGAAAGAAATGAAGGCTGAAGCTCTGCCTCCAAGTTAACCACATCCTACATGAGATCCTAGGTCGCAATTATAGGATGCCTTTTTCTTCATGGCATTTAAACAAGTATACATATATTTTTTTCGTGATAAATTTTCTTGCCAAACCCGTGACTCTTACGTTTTTTCCCATTCACCCCAAGGATAAAGCTGTTAAAGAGAGAGAGAGTATGTCATTAACGTTCGACTTAGCTGGAGTTGTGCGTGTACGGGTTCTCGCTCATAAGTAAGGTTTAGAGCTAGAAGAATAACACTGGTATTTTTTTCTCCAAGGTCTAGAACGATGAATAATATTTGCAAGAGCCTTCGTATAAACAAAGAGTCTAGGTTGTCTAAGAACAGATGACTGCTTTCTTCAAATAGTCTATTTTGATGGCATATTTGCCACTGGATTTTCCTAAATGGAAGTGACTTAATTATTTCTTTTTTCTTTTTTGGTAATTATAAATTTAGACTTATATTATATTACACTTCCACACTCCATTTACCCCTAAACCATATCTCTTCGTTTGTCGATTGTATAATTTAATCTAGCTAAAAATATATTCGTTATAGAGTACATTCGGTATTTCTTTTTACAAACACTTACACATTGTATAGGAAATATTTATTTTGGTGTTACTATTCTTAAAATATTTTATTTTTCCTTATTTCCTTACCTCACTGGGCTATTTTCCCTGTTGGGGCCCCTGGGCTTATAGCATCCTGCTTTTCCAACGAGGGTTGTAGCTTAGCATTTAATGATAATAATAATAAAAATAATAATAATAATAATAATGATAATATATTTTTCTTCTTCACGTTCATCAGAATAATCTAATTATGAAAGTATCTACAAATTTTTTCTTTGTCTCACCCTCTGCACGATTTTATTCTTTTATTACAGCACGATCGTGTATTGCAATATATGTAACCCGGAAAACGTACCAAAGATGGGTCAAGTCTCTGGGTCGTGGTTATAGTGCCCAGCATTGCCAATACAAGGTCTATACAGGTCTATAGACCCATGATTAATAGAGTACTCTATTAATCCAGTATAGACCTTGGGCAGATGCTTGATAAAGCTGGGTAAAGCTATAACGGTCTAGTTTTATTTCACGGCTATAAATTAGTAATAAACTCTACAGGAGAAATCATAAGACAAGATTGCTTTAAATATAGCCATTATCTTTTTTTTTAAACTGGCTTTAATTATATTATTAATTTGAATTGTTATAAAGGGTCACTTTTACTTGAATATTGTGTTTCTTATAGAAAACTTTTACAAGAGCTGAGCATACTTAATGAAGACCAAAAAAAGTTAATCTCTGAAGATGAGAGGAATTCTCTCTCTCTCTCTCTCTCTCTCTCTCTCTCTCTCTCTCTCTCTCTCTCTCAGTATATAATTATATATATATATATATATATATATATATATATATATATATATATATATATATATATATATATATATATATATATATATATATATATAAATTATGAATCTTAAGTGAATGAATGATAAACAGAATCAGCAAACATGCATGTAAAGCAGTTTTATGGTTATTGTAAAATGCAGTTTATCGGAACAAAAAAAAAGGGCTTAGTTTTGAATACACTAGAAAACAGCAAAGCTAGACAACAGGAGACGTTAATTGCTCCCGAAGGAGAGGGTTGAAAGAGAGTGAACAGGGCATTTCCAGCCAAGTAGGCCTACGTTTGACTGGGTTGGAGGTTGGAGGAATCGCCAAATGATATGAACCTTTTTGCTTTTCCAACTAGGGTTGTAGCTTAGCCTATAATAATAATAATAATAATAATAATAATAATAATAATAATAATAATAATAATAATAATAGATACACAAGAAACCGAGGAAGACAAAAAAACCCGCTGGGGAGATGAGACCAACATAAGCAACAGTGGCACAGAATAGCTTGGGATAGAAGTCTGTGAGGAACCTGGGGAAGGCCTACATCCAACAAAGGACGTTTGAAGGCTGAAATGATGAATGATGATCCAGTGTCGCTATCACGGTTAGGCAAAATCCATGTAAAGCCGAGATCTCGTGGAAAGGTGTGTCCAAAAGAATTTTCCTGACCACGTCTTCCTTGAAGGGCGAAGGATCGGTAAGAGAAGGGTCGATGGGTCTTTTGAAAACAACAACATCTTGCTGAAAGTGATGTCGCGAGCTGTGAAGGCAGACATCAGACACTCGTGTTTTCAACACAGGAATGACACTGCAAAAGGTTTCTTTGTAGGCGAAGCGCTCACAAAGAAACGTGATAAGCTTTTTTATGAATTACGTAGAGTGAAAAGACAGCAGTATACCGGTCTGTTCCTACATACTCGCGACGGAGTTATTAAAGTGAAAACTTCCTCAGCGGGCAAAACTTTTGCTATCCGTACCCGAAAGGACCTTGATCTATTCTACAGTAGTACAGGGCTCAGTGCCCCTGAGTGATTTCAAAATATGTGCTAAATACTCCATTGTTTTCAGTTTCTGTAACCATTTTTTCTAACCTCATTAGTTTTTTTCACATTTAAATTTTTGAATTTACACTCACAATTTTTTCTTTTTTTCAAATTGCATTATTTTACTTTTAACACTGCCATTTCCACTATTGTTAGTAATATCATTACTATTATCAAATTTACCATTTTTACTTTTACTGATATTAATATCATTATTATTTTTTTTTTCTCCTTTATTATTACTACTATTTTTGTTAATATTATTTTTATTATTCCTATTTCTGTATTGTAATTACAACAATTATTTCCTTGTTTATATTTTTTACAACTATTTCCAGTTTTCATCGTAACGAAATATTTTCATTTTTTGTATTTCTAAGCATATTGTTACTAAACTATTAATTACTAATTTTAACTGTGGTTACGTCTCATGAACACAAATCCTGTATATCACATTGATCCTGATGAAAACTTTATTGATTTTGTGAACACATCTGATCTGTTTTCCTGTAAATATTACACTACTGACACATTTAATGATTCTCTCCCTAATTATATGCGGCAATGCCTTTCATTAATAAGTTTTAATATTCGAAGTTTCAAGAAAAACCATGACGAATTTATTGGCTACTTAAATAACTGCAACCATGAATTTGATATCATTGTATTGACCGAAACATGGGCTAAGGAAGAAACTCACTGCATGAATTATCTTCCTGGGTATAATGCGTGTCACAATTATCGGGAAGGTCGGAGGGGCGGCGGTGTGAGCATTTTCGTTAAAGACTCTATTGATTTTCAACCTCTTGATGACTTCTTCAACATTTCTAATGATAATTTTGAAAGTGTCGGTGTAACGGTTTCTATACCAAACTCGCCTCATAAAACAGTAATCTTAGGTATCTACAGACGTCCAGGAGGTAACGGAAATATGTTTTTCGACTCGTTAGAGGAGGTGCTAAGAAATCCAGGTATCTCCCCTATGAATACAATTGTCACTGGAGACTTTAACATCTGCTTAATGAGGGAAGGGGAGAGCGAGACCACCCGCAGACTGATTAACACAATGCGATCTTTTGACTTTCGCCCCTCAATAACTAGACCAACAAGAGTCGGCTCGAATGACTCGCTGTCTTGTATCGACCATATTTGGGCAAATAATAATCTTGTTGGTAATAGTGGGATATTCTTAGCAGATATCACAGATCATTTCCCAATTTTCTGTAGTCTATTAATGCCTATATTAAACAACGTAGACAACAAAATAAAAATTCAATTCAGAGATATGAGCGAAGTGAATGACAGGAAATTCACGGAACTCCTGAGGGGGAAAGACTGGACCGAATATGGTCAAGCCTCATTAGATCCTCACCTGGGGGCGGCCTCTTTTACGGATGAAATAGACAGCTTTTTCAATGAATGCTTTCCTTTAAAAACAAAATATGTAAGTGTTAAAAGATTGGTGAATAAGTGGCTCTCCAAAGGGCTACTGAAATCAATTAACATTAAACATAATTTATATCGAAGAATGAAATTGGGTGCTTATAGTGCCCAACGCTATAGAAACTATTGTAATATGTTGCTTACATTAATTCGCGTGGCAAAGAAAAAATATTTTGATAGTACTTTTGATCAACTCCGAAATGATGCTAAAAAATCCTGGGATCTCATAAATTCGTCCCTTAGGCCTGGAAAGAAAAAGCGCACTTCGCTAAGAAAACTCATTGGTCGTAACGGCGAAACTATTACTGACAGCCAACAGATTGCAAATGCTTTTAATCTTCATTTCTCTACAATTGGCATTACTCTCCGAGATGCCCTGCCTCAAAATAATCAGTTAGATTTTCATTCCTATTTGCCTCCTTCAAATCAGCACTCTATTTATTTGACCCCATCTTCTCCACTTGAAGTAATCAACATTATAAAAAAACTAAAGAACAAAAAAGCAAATATTCATTCTCCCCCTACTAAACTATATAAGAATAATGCTAGTTTACTTGCCTTTCCTATATCCTTATTGTTCAACCGTTGTATTGCCTCTGGCATTTATCCTGACATTTTAAAAATAGCATGCGTTACTGTGCTACATAAGTCTGGTGATAAATCGGATGTCAATAACTATAGACCAATAAGTTGCCTTCCCTTATTGAATAAAATTTTTGAAAAATTATTGTACAATCGACTCTACTCTTTCTTTACTAGATGTAATATCTTTTCTTCCTGTCAGTATGGCTTTCTGCGTGGCGTTAGTACAAGTGATGCTGTAAATGACCTTCTTGAAAATATCTACAATGCGATGAATAAAAATGAATACCTTGGTGCGGTCTTTTTAGATTTGAGTAAAGCCTTTGACACAGTGTCTCATGATGTGCTGCTTAAAAAGCTCGAACATTATGGAATACGTGGAAATGCATTACTCTTACTAAAATCCTACTTAACGAGTCGTAAACAATTTGTGACCCTCGATGGCCATCTCTCAGAGGTTATGGATGTCAAAATAGGTGTTCCCCAGGGATCAGTCCTAGGACCGTTATTTTTCCTCGCCTATATCAATGATCTACCTCGATCAGTAGGTAGGTTAAGCTCCATACTCTTTGCCGATGACACTACGCTTCACTTTAGACATAAAAATATCTACTCCCTCTGTGATACACTAACCAATGATTTAACTCATGTAAAAAACTGGCTACTAGCAAATAAATTAACCTTAAATGAAAGAAAGACATACTTCATAATCTTTTCTCTACGAAGAGTTCCTGATAACATAAGGGTTTCTATAGGAAATCACACTCTGGATCAGAAGTCCAGTGGTAAATTTTTAGGGATAATTCTTGATAATAAACTAACTTTCTGTGAGCATGTAAATATGACAGTTAATAAAATTGCCAAAGTAATGGGTATCATATATAGATTAAAAGAGTATTTCCCCTTATATATTATAAAACAATTGTATCACTCGTTAGTATCTCCTCACCTAAATTACTGCAATACGGCGTGGGGGAGTAGTAGTAGAAATGTCTTGCAACCATTAATTGTAATTCAAAAAAGACTGGTAAGAATCATAAGCTCCAGTGATTACTTAGCTCATACATCGCCACTTTTCCGGTCTCTCTCGATATTGAAGCTGGAAGACAATTACAAGCTCTCCTTAATGAATATGATGTTCCAAACACTTATTTTGAACAAATTTCCAGATTTAAGACGAAAAATAATTCAGGAACAATCAGTTCATCCATATGGAACAAGAAATTCAAACTTAACTCTCCCTTTCATACGTATTAATAGATGCGAGCAATCGTATCTATACCAAGGTATTAAACTTTGGAATACTCTGCCCGCTTATCTAAAGGCACTGCTTAGCGTTCGGTCTTTTAAGAAATCATATACAAATCTCCTGTTATCTGGGTATTAAGCTTTATTAATAAATATTTATACTTGCCTACCTAACCACAACGCAAGTATGTTTCATTGTTTAGAATATTTTTTTATTTGTAAAACTAGTTCTTTTACTGAGTTTTTTGCTTAATATCTACAATTTTTTCAATGTATATACCATTAGCTTTCATATACCATCTTTCCTTATCATATAAATATGCATTTCCATTTGTTTTTAGGCTAAGATTCTCAT
The DNA here is from genome assembly GCF_036898095.1 of Palaemon carinicauda. Taxonomy (NCBI): domain Eukaryota; kingdom Metazoa; phylum Arthropoda; class Malacostraca; order Decapoda; family Palaemonidae; genus Palaemon; species Palaemon carinicauda. Next base: position 46,372,290 of record NC_090763.1, read on the forward strand.
TTATATGTATCTATTTGTATACATATGATTATGTATATGTATGCGTACATTTTGTATATCTATATCCATATTTACTTTATTTTTTATTTTTACTTAATTGATGATATTATCTTGTTGTATTATTGCCCGAAGAGCTCTGCTCCACATGGGCTTGGACTGAGTCTTTTTTTCTTTTTGTAAATCTTTGAATGTAAATATTTTTTGTCCAATAAACATTATTATTATTATTATTATTATTATTATTGTTGGAAACACTGCTATTTCTCGCATTGTCTTCATTAGCCTCGGGGCAAATAACACTTGAGCTGGTTGGCTTCCTTGGTTCCCAAAGGGAGGTGACCACGTGGACATAGTCTGTACCGGTTTTTCTTCATCCAAACTCCCTGGCATTCATAAATAGTCGTTATTTTCATCATATCAAATTGTTGAAATTATGTGTATAGCATATGGATAAGCCGTATGCAGAAACTTAGTGAAAATGATACTCTTGGTTTTCTTAGAGGAAGATTAAATTATGTGAGATGGTTTGCGTCAATTTTGTATAAGGAAAAATTGAAGAAACTTGTTACAAAGGAACTCCTGTGTTCAACTATTTAATTGACAAAATGTAAATATTGTATTTTGTTATTTTAAATAAGTTAAAAAAAAAATTGAAATAATAATCGGAGCAGAAGTTTTGGAACTAGAGTACGCGAGTTGTGAACAGTTCTCTATCTTAAGACTAATATTTAAAATGTCAATTTTTTGCTTTTTGAAAAGCAACAATTCTTAATAGGTTTACCGTTAGTCTATAGACCCTGGGATTGCCCTCATAGGCCTAGCATTCCTGTCGGAAGAAAAGACCACACTCTTGATATGTTGTTATAATGAAATAAGGTAAATTTACACAACCTTTATTTACGTTTCCTTTATTTACACAGCAATGAATAATTCATGTACAGGTAAACTCGTGTTTAAGAAATGTACATAAAAAATATTTTATTTTTCCTTGTTTCCTTTCCTCACTGGGCTATTTTCGCTGTTAGGGCCCCTGGGCTTATAGCATCCTACTTTTCCAACAAGGGTTGTAGCTTAGCATTTAGTAATAATAATAATAATAATAATAATAATAATAATAATAATAATAATAATAATAAAAGAGAGTATAAAATTAATAGGATTTTCTTAGCCTTGAATTTTTGGCGTTTTTCTTTGCCTACGTAAAACATTGCTTTTCTTTAATTTTTCATTTCATTTTTTTTTATTTTAAACTCATTCGAATGAAAAATTTTGCATTTATTGACGAATCTTCGTAGTCAGCCAAGTAGAGGATTAAGTAATATTAAAATTACTGATTAGGCCGATTCTTCCATAAATGAATCAATCAAACTCGTTTCTATAAACCAAACAGCCAATAGCAGAAAGCCTTTGAAGAAATGTATTAAATTGAAGAGAGAGAGAGAGAGAGAGAGAGAGAGAGAGAGAGAGAGAGAGAGAGAGAGAGAGAGAGAGAGAGAGAGAGAGAGAACTTCTTGCGGTGGTTTAATGTCTTTGACCTGTTTATTACAATCCTCCGCTGAAGACCACCATCGTTCATCATCGTCATTCATTTGACTATTGTGAAGGATTTTTCATCATTGTTTTTTATCTTTTGAATATAAAAGATTTTTTCATATTTTTATACTTGAGAAATATTTTAGTGAGTTTTATTCCAATAATGCTTTCGATTGTCTGTTCCAAGACAAGATTTTCTTTACCTCATTTATTGCTATATTATCCCCACTCTCTCTCTCTCTCTCTCTCTCTCTCTCTCTCTCTCTCTCTCTCTCTCTCTCTCTCTCTCTCTCTCTCTCTCTTTGGTTTTATCCGTATTCGTTTAAAATATTCTTAGATATATTATATTCCGTGCACAGAACCAAGGCCTTGGCAGAACGTGGTCGAAGTATACACCTTGGTATACAGCAGGACCCATTCAGTGTATGGGTTTTGGTATACAACACTGTATACCTAGACCGTGTGTAGAACCAGACCCATACAGTGTATGGGTTCTGGTATACAGCACTGTATACCTAGACCGTGTGTAGAACCAGACCTATACAGTGTATGGGTTCTGGTTGTATACCTAGGCCGTGTGTAGAACCAGACCTATACAGTGTATGGGTTCTGGTATACAGCACTGTATACCTAGGCCGTGTGTAGAACCAGACCCATAAAGTGTATGGGTTCTGGTATACAACACAGTATACCTAGACCGTGTGTAGAACCAGACCCATACAGTGTATGGGTTCTGGTATACAGCACTGTATACCTAGGCCGTGTGTAGAACCAGACCCATACAGTGTATGGGTTCTGGTATACAACACTGTATACCTAGACCGTGTGTAGAACCAGACCCATACAGTGTATGGGTTCTGGTATACAACACTGTATACCTAGACCGTGTGTAGAACCAGACCCATACAGTGTATGGGTTCTGGTAAACAACACTATACCTAGACCGTGTGTAGAACCAGGCCTATACAGTGTATGGGTTCTTGTTGTATACCTAGACCGTGTGTAGAACCAGACCCATACAGTGTATGGGTTCTGGTATACAGCACTGTATACCTAGACCGTGTGTAGAACCAGACCCATACAGTGCATGGGTTCTGGTATACAGCACTGTATACCTAGACCGTGTGTAGAACCAGACCCATACAGTGTATGGGTTCTGGTATACAACACCGTATACCTAGACCGTGTGTAGAACCAGACAGCCAACTCGACTGTCTGGGCTATGCTATTTAAAAAAAAAAAAAAAAAAGTCGATAGGTAGATCCAAGGTACTCAACAAACACTAATTATTAGCCAGAGGAAACTATCACTTGTCTTAGATATATATCTATACGCTCCTTCACTTCCTTCATCTCAAGGTCTATATAGACCTTGCTCTATTCGATCACAACTCTCGTGAATAACCATTTGAGACTCACAGATAACTGTAAACTGGATACTCATCTTTGGCCCCTAGTTTAGTTATTTCTTTATCCATGTTGCATAAGATTTTCCATAATTCTGGCCATCTTTCTCATTCAGATTTAAACAGACTGTACCAACATGTACTGAATACTAGGTATGCAGTTAATTCTAAATCTTGCATTTTCTATATCAAGCCTGAATACTACATAGTATTCTAGATTGATTGATTGATCTGAGGTTTTCTGACATCCTGAAATAGTATTCTAGATCTAGAAGTTTTAATCCAGGTGTGACCAGATTGTGGAATGATCTTCCTAAACAGGCAGTTACATCGGTGGAACTAAAGAAGTTCCAACTTGGAGAAAAAATTTTTCCTGTTTAAATGACCAATCTATTTTAAAGTTGTTACTAATGTTAAGATAATGTATATTTTTATTCATTACTTCTCATATAGTTTATATCCGTATTTTATTTCCTTTTCTCTCTGGTCTATTTTTCTCTTTTTGAGCTATTGGGCTTATGGCATCTTGCTTTTGCAACCAGGGTTATAGCTTAACTAGTAATAATAACACGTAAGGGGATAGTGCCATCAGTACACCTTACGGAGTCTACTGTAGGCATTACCCAAGGCCAATATATATATTGGCCTTGGCATAACCTATGGGTCCTCGCATCGATCATCACGCTCCTAGCTGTAATTCCTTCGTATCCTATTTGATCTCCGTTACTGTTTCCTCTTTTATTCCTTGCTGTCCTTCATAGAAATTTTACTTAAAGATTTTTCCTAGTTGCAGTAGATTATTATTATTATTATTATTATTATTATTATTATTAACTAAGCGACAATCTTAGTTGGAAAAGCAGGATGCCGTAAGTCCAAGGGCCCCACTGTGAAAGAGCCCAGTGAGGAAATGAAATAAGGAAATAAATAAAATTATGAAAGGTAATGAAGAATCAAACTAGAATATTTTGAGAAAATTTACATTAAAACAGATCTTTCATATATATATATATATATATATATATATATATATATATATATATATATATATATATATATATATATATTACTCTTGTTTAAGTTTTATCTATTATATATGAAAGATCTAATTTAATGTTGTTACTTTTCATGAAATATTTTATTTTGATTGTTTATTACTTCTCTTGTATTTTATTTATTGCCTTATTTTTCTTTCCTCACTGGGCTAATTTTTCCCTGTTGAAGCCCTTGGGCTTCTAGAATATTGCTTTTCCAGTTAGGGTTATAGTTTAGCTTGTAATAATGATAATAATAATAATAATAATAATAATAAACTATAAAAAGAGACTTGTGTCAGCCTGTTCAACATAAAAACATTTTCTGTCTTTGTAGTCTGCTTATTCAGGTCTCTCTCTCTGCCGAAAAGTGTTCTTAGAAGCTCACGCGATAGATTTGTCATTAACTGTAGGCTACATTCCCTTAGCAAACACACTTGTCCTCAAATCTATCCTATCACAACATTCAGACATTAAGAACGAAATCCGTTTCTTCTTAGGAGACTTTACTCCGGACATCCATCCAGTCGTGGTAGCTTTGATGAGTCATGGCATATATTTTCAACATTTATATCATGGCGACTCATTATTTCGGTCTATGAAAATATTGCAGAAATAAAATGAAAATAGAATACATCTGTAACTAATGGTGGTAAAAGTTATGGTAGAGTTATCATTCACATTTTCACGCCACTAAGTGCGTTCAGCTCCCAGTGAAATTTGAACTACACAGGGAAAGAACGGTTGGTGTAAAAGCAATATTTTGGTCTATGAAAATATTGCAAAAATAGAATACTTCTGTAACTAATGGTGGTAAAAGTTTTGGTAGAGTTATCATTCACATTTTCACGCCACTAAGTGTGTTCAGCTCCCAGTGAAATTTGAACTACACAGGGAAAGAACGGTTGGTGTAAAAGCAATATTTTGGTCTATGAAAATATTGCAAAAATAGAATACTTCTGTAACTAATGGTGGTAAAAGTTATGGTAGAGTTATCATTCACATTTTCACGCCACTAAGTGTGTTCAGCTCCCAGAGAAATTTGAACTACACAGGGAAAGAACGGTTGGTGTAAAAGCAATATTTTGGTCTATGAAAATATTGCAAAAATAGAATACTTCTGTAACTAATGGTGGTAAAAGTTATGGTAGAGTTATCATTCATATTTTCACGCGACTAAAGTGTGTTCAGCTCCCAGTGAAATTTGAACTACACAGGGAAAGAACGGTTGGTGTAAAAGCAAGCGCAGATATCACAGTGAGGAAATTATGGTGAATGCTCGCTCAGTTGTGTTTGATTCGTGTTGTTATGGTTGTTAAACACAATATACGGTTGTTGTAGATATCACCTTTTATAATGTGAAGTCCACATTCCAGAAAGGGTCTTTTGTTCGTTTTGTCAAAATTGTTCAAGAGATGGAAGGTGTGTAACTGCAGGGTTGCCAGGTTTTCTAAATGAAAAAAGGCCATCTTCAAATCAACAGAAGCTTTAAAAGGCCAACCCATAAGTAGAAAAAGGCCAAATATATAGTATTTAAGACCCGCCTTTTTCATATTACTAAAGGCAAAACAATTTAAAAAAAAAAAAAGACCAAACTTGAGGGTTTCTTTGGCCTGAATAAAGGCCAAATTGGCAACCCTGTATGTACCTGTTAATTATTTAGATTTTTTACTATAACCCTTATGAAGCGGAATCTTTATACATTCACTAGTGTATTATACAATAGCTTAAATCAAAATCCATGAACAATCTTTACGTTTGTCTGTTTACGTCAATTGCCATATACTTTTTTTGGAACTATGCTCTTTAATCATTAATTTCCCATTGCAATAAAAGAAAAAAGTAGATATGCGTGCCTTAGGCCTAGTCTCTATGTAGGCTTACTTTGGTTAGTTTCCGCTTTTATATTAATTTATCTTGCTTGTTGTAATGTCAACTTGTTGTATATTTATAGTCTTTCCAATCAATGTTATTTGGAAAATTAACTAATAGCAGGGGAGCGAACAAGATATTTTGCTTTCACAGTCACGAATATTAAGAAATGACGTTCTTCACTGAGAATCATAACTGATCAAACACTTTCAAGAAGCAATACCCAGTTTTAATACCTTTTTTCGGAACTAGCAAAATTTACTCCTTAAGGAGAGCATGCATCCTATACACTCAAAGTGGTGCCGGTTTAGTATGTGGCCTACCTTTCGAACATGGCCTACGAAATTCTGTTTTAGTATGAGGCCTAACCTAACCTAACCTAACAAGCCAGGTAGGCCACATACTAAACCAGAATAAAAAAAGGTAGGCCACATACTAAACCAGAATAAAAAAAGGTAGGCCACATACTAAACCGGCACCCTGAAAGCAATGTTCTTTACTTTTACTTTTCGTTCACACGGTGGCCTTCTCCGGGACGCTTCACGCTCTGATTCAACGCCAGGTTGAGCTTCAGTGGTTTGGGAAAGAAGAAAATCATGTCAATTCCTGCATTCTAGGAGAAGGACACTCCAAAATCAAACCATTGTTCTCTAGTCTTGGGTAGTGCCATAGCCTCTGTACCATGGTCTTCCACTATCTTGTGTTAGAGTTCTCTTGCTTGAAGGTACACTCGGGCACACTATTCTATCTAATTTCTCTTCCTCATGCTTTGTTAATTTTTTTTTTATAGTTTACATAAGAGATATTTATTTTAATATTATTCTTAAAATATTTATTTTTTCCTTGTTTCCTTTCCTCACTGGGCTAGTTTCGCTGTTGGAGCCTCTGGGCTTATAGCATTCTGCTTTTCCAACTAGGGTTGTAGCTTATCAATTAATAATAATAATAATAATAATAATCTAACTTTCTTTATACGGAACTATACTATACCGTGTAAAGGGACATTGAATTAAGGAAGGGTCTAGACGTGAACACCTGACACTTTTAACAGTCCGGAACCTATATTTGTGCAGGGCCTGTGGTGAGAGAGACTGGTACAGGACTGGACCACAGCAAGTCTTACCTAAGAGGTCAATAACCCCAATTAATGGCAAAGCGAATACAATCTACTTTCGGTTACACGTAAAACTTTAAAGTTCCCTCGAGTCATGAATGACAGAGGAAAGAGACAGGACAAATACCTAGAGCAGGAGTTCCCCTAGACATTTTCATAGATTCCTGCGTACCCATGAAATTGAGGATAAAAAGAAAAATAATTAGATTCATATTGATGACATTTTATTATCCAATTTCAATGCAAATTACATATTTATTGCGCAGTAGGCCTACTGGCTATTCTCTCTGGGCCATATGAAATTTCTTTTTTAGTTTCTGTATCTGATTGGTCATTTTTGAAGGTGGAAGCAAACTATGATTTATCCCTCCAGCAGATTAACGAATAATAGATTTATTTGAAAAAGAAAACCTGACGAGAAATGTATTAAGCTTTACAACAGAACTGAGATTATTTAATTACACATTGAATCTGTAATTGAATCATTCAGTGAACGCTGAATTGTCATCTTTGTCACTTCGTTCCATCATATGCAACCTGGATATAATAAATGATTGTATTAAAAATACAGTGTTACGCCTCAAGAACATTAAATATTTAATGTTTAAAGATCAATGCTATTTTCGTAAAACTAAAAACTTATATAGGTTAATAAAATATAGTGAGGTTGCAGACACTTCTGAAAGCTATCGAGCTTGAAAGGGGTTCGAACTTCCATCCAACAGATTGTCAGGCAGAGATGTTTGAATGAAATTAATTTAAAACCTTTAGTGTCTCATCAGCAAAATAGAGTTTTAGTTTCCTGAAACGATTTTCAAATTATAAGATAGATCATGAATATCTCGGTCTAGGATTCTATGATGGCGATCTTGCTTTTATTCGGAAGAAATAGCTAAGTGGTTCATTTGAAAGTATTGTAGAGAGAGAGAGAGAGAGAGAGAGAGAGAGAGAGAGAGAGAGAGAGAGAGAGAGATCCGGCAGTCCAATACCTTACCCAAAGTACAATATCAATATCATTCACGGAATGCCTTTATTAATAAATTCTGCAAGCATTTTCAAACCATAGACTTATCCTTCTGAATTGTTACAGGAAGCTTCGGCCTAAGGAAATCACTCACAGCATAGACTCATCCTTTGATTTATTACAGGAAGCTTCGGCCCCTTTTCACAGCATAGTCTCATCCTTTTGAATTATTACAGGAAGCTTCGGCCCCTTTTCACAGCATAGTCTCATCCTTTTGAATTATTACAGGAAGCTTCGGCACCTTTTCACAGCATAGTCTCATCCTTTTGAATTATTACAGGAAGCTTCGGCACCTTTTCACAGCATAGTCTCATCCTTTTGAATCATTACAGGAAGCTTCGGCCTATGGAAATGGTGCAAAGGACCAGTTAGCCAAGAGGAATGTGAGGGATCCCTGTACGATTTCGAGGCCATGCTCAGCACGGCCTCTTGGGCCGCTACCATCCTCGTGGGGCTGTCCGTCGTGGTGACCCTTCTCTGCATCTGCTGTATGCTGCTGTTCTTCTTCTTCAGCTCGTCCGTCGTCTTCCACATCACTGGATGTATGCAGCTTCTCGCAGGTAAGACAAAAAAAAAAAAAAAAAAAAAAAAAAAAAGAAAACAAAACTATAATGCATGTATGGACGAAGAGATTTACCGTAAGTATTTTTCAACCGTGTTTCTCCCAAGTTTTTTTTTATTTTTTTCTGCTGAGGCGACTTTAAGAAATAGAATTGTATTCTAGTTACGAAAGCAAGAAAAACAATGAATATTTTTATATTTATCTCAACCCCCGTTTAATAAATCGGATGTTTATTTTTTTATTAATTTCCAATTTGCTCTTACTATTATTATTATTATTATTATTATTATTATTATTATTATTATCATTAGTAGTAGTAGTAGTAGTAGTAGTAGTAGTAGTATTATACGTTAGAAAAGCAAGATGCTATAAGCCCAAGGGATCCAGCAGAAGATAGCCCAGTAAGGAAAGGAAACAAGGAATTAAATAAACAAGAGAAGTAATGAACAATTAATATAAAATATTATGAGAACGGTATCAAAATTGAATTAGATCTTTTATATTCAAAGCATATAAACTTCTCCCCAACCCCCCCCCCCAAAAAAAAAATAAGAAAAAGATAAATAAGATGAAATAGTATTCCCGAGCGTGCTCTCAAGCAAGGGAACTCTACCCAAGTCAGTGGAAGACCATGGTAGGCCTGCAAAGGCCATGGTACTACCCAAGATTAGAGAACAATAGTTTGATTTTGGAGTGTCCTTCTCCTAGAAGAGCTGCTTACAGTAGCTTAAAAAGTCTCTTTTACTCTGACCAACCACTTCAGTTGTATTCTCTTTGCTAAAGCATTGCTTGATACTCTTGACTAAAAGATAAAAATGAAATTCTAGTTACTCCGGAAAATAGAACTATTAATTTTCGCTCTCTAAGCTAAAAGGTTTAGTGAACCCCTTATGAAAAAAAAAAATAACTGAAAATGGTTTAGTCATGCTCTTCGCACTCCCCAAGAGAGATCAGTTCACCAAACTTTCAACTAGGGCTCCACAAGGCACTAGAAGAGTTGGAAGACCCAGACCTACATGGCTGAGGACTTTGAAACGTGAAGTAGGAGATGATGAATGGAGAAGTATTGATTTAAGAGTTAAAGATAGAGACGACTGGCGAAATCTAACTGAGGCCCTTTGCGTAAATATGCCTAGGATGAAATTTTACGAACCTTATTCCGCTCAACTAGGGCTCCACAAAGCACTAGAAGAGTTGGAAGACCCAGACCTACATGACTGAGGACCATGAAACGTGAAGTAGGAGATGATGAATGGAGAAGTATTGATTTAAAGAGTTCAAGATAGAGACGACTGGCAAAATCTAACTGAGGTCCTTTGCGTAAATATGCGTAGGAGGAATTTTTTACGAACTATAATCCACTAAGAATACCAAAAATATGATTCAAGGGGTATAAATAGTTCAGCTTAAGTAATAGTATAAGTTCGTTGAGGCATTTTACATTTTCATATTCCTACATTGAAATGGAAACTAAGAAATTATAGTTATTCAGTAGTCAGGCTGTGCAGTTTTTGTCTGCATTAGCAATTAACAAACCATTTCAAGTTTTTATTATAAGAAGATAATTTGATTATTTCTGATGTGATTTTAAATACTAATTCTATTATCATTATTAATGAAGTTATCATCATTATGATTATATCAAGTGTTGTAGTTATGAAATAGTTGTAAGTTATTTATAGAATTGTAATGGTATAATTTAGTTATTTTATAATATTGTTTTAAATAATTATTTTAGGGTTATTATTATTATTATTATTACTATCCAAGCTACAACCCTAGTTGGAAAAGCAAGATGCTATAAGCCCAGGGGCTCCAACAGGGAAAAATAGCCCAGTGAGGAAAGGAAATAAGGAAATAAATCAATGAAGGAACAAATTAACAATAAATCATTCTAAAAAACAGTAACAACGTCAAAACAGACAAGTCATATATAAACTATTAACAACATCAAAAACAAATATGTCATAAATAAACTATAAAAGACTCATGTCCGCCTGGTCAACAAAAAAGCATTTGCTCCAACTTTGAACTTTTGAAGTTCTACTGATTCAACCACCTTTTTATATTATTATTATTATTATTATTATTATTATTATTATTATTATTATGATGATGATGATTATTATTGTTACTATTATTATTATTATTATTATCATTATCATTATCATTATTATTATTATTATTATTATAATTATTATTTTTATTATTATTAAAATTGTTATTTTCATTATTATTAAGATTATTATTATTATTATTATTATTATTGTTATTATTATTATTATCATTATTATTATTATTATTATTATATTATCATCATTATTATTATTATTATCATAATAAATATCATAATTATTATTATCATTATTATTACTATTATTATTATCATAATTATTATTATTATTATTATTATTATCATTATCATCATCATCATCATTATTATTATTATCATCATCATTACTATCATCATTATTATTATCATTATCATTATTATCATTATCATTATTATCATCAGCTTTGTTGCTTGTCGTCGGCGTCGTTGTCTTCCCTGCCGGATGGTCGGCCGAGCAAGTCCGGGAGATCTGCGGCCCAGCTGCCCGACCCTATAATTTGGGCGAATGTGAAATGCGGTGGTCGTACATCTTGGCTGTCATCGGCGTGCTGGATGCTGCCGTGCTCGCCTCTCTCTCATTCGTGCTTGCTACGAGGCACGTGAAATTGCACCCGGAACCCGAGCCCATATATGGGGGTTCCGTATACAAAGGTTAGTTATCTTTAATTTTTGCTGTTTTCCTATATCATTAAGTCTTTGAATTCTTGAACTGTTCCGTTGTTGTTGTTATTATTATTATTATTATTATTATTATTATTATTATTATCCAAACTTTTGAATCCTTGAACTGTTCCGTTATTATTATTATTATCCAAACTTTTGAATCCTTGAACTGTTCCGTTATTATTATTATTATCCAAACTTTTGAATCCTTGAACTGTTCCGTTATTATTATTATTATTATTATTATTATTATTATTATTATTATTATTATTATTATTATCCAAACTAAAACACTAGTTGAAAAAAGCAAGATGCTATAAGCCCAAGGGCTCTAACAGAGAATATAGTCCAGTGGGGAAATGAAATAATGTAACATGGAATATTGTACCCTCAAGCAAGAGAACTCTGACCCATTATAGTGGAAGACCATGATACAGAGGCTATGGCACTACCCAAGGGTAGAGAACATTGGTTTGATTTTGGAGTGTCCTTACCCAAGATAGTGGAAGACCATGATACAGAGGCTATGGCACTACCCAAGGCTAGAGAACATAGGTTTGATTTTGGAGTGCCCTCCTAGAAGATTTGTTAACTATAGATAAAAGAGTCTCTTCTACCTTTACCAAGAGGAAAGTGGCCACTGAAGAAGTACAGTACAGTAGTGACCTTGAAGGAAGAAGATTTCTTTCGGTTATCTTAGCGTTGTCAGATGTATGGGGGAATAAGGAAAATGTGTGAAGAATAGGCTAGAGCTAGACTATTCGGTGTATAATTAAAGGGAAAATGAGCCGTAATCAGAGCGAAACTCAATTTAGTGCCGTACCATCTGACCAGTCAAAGGACACAATAACTCTCTAGTGAAGTTTAATTTGTCATTTTTTTTCCCACTAAACATAACTCTAGATTACAATGGCTTTTGATATCATACGTCAAATTGTGCAATTCCTCGTCTTATAAGTGACAATTTCTTGATGACATACCTTAACATCATTCCCTTTCTGATATCCGAGAATGATAATCCCATATCAAGTCATAATATAATTCGAGTGATTAGTTCTTTAATTACTTTATATATTTCCAGTATAAGGAAAGATAATGATCAAAGCACATCAAGCAATAGTGTAAATTCAGGTTGTCATATCTTTGATGTAAATCTGGACGGACATTATTATTATTATTATTATTATTATTTTTATTATTATTATTCTTCTTATTATTATTATTATCATTATTATTATTATTATTATTATTATTATTATTATTATTATTATTATTATTACTATCCAAGCTACAACCCTAGTTGGAAAAGCAAGATGCTATAAGCCCAGGGGCTCCAACAGGGAAAAATAGCCCAGTGAGGAAAGGAAATAAGGAAATAAATAAATGAAGAGAACAAATTAACAATAAATCATTCTAAAAAAAGTAACAACGTCAAAACAGACATGTCATATATAAACTATTAACAACATCAAAAACAAATATGTCATAAATAAACTATAAAAAGACTCATGTCCGCCTAGTCAACAAAAAAGCATTTGCTCCAACTTTGAACTTTTGAAGTTCTACTGATTCAACTACCCGATTAGGAAGATCATTCCACAACTTGGTAACAGCTGGAATAAAACTTCTAGAGTACTGCGTAGTATTGAGCCTCATGATGGAGAAGGCCTGGCTATTAGAATTGTCCAGGGAGATCTGAATGTATTATTATTGTTATCCAAGCTACAACCCTAGTTGGAAAAGCAAGATGCTATAAGCCCAAGGGCTCCAATAGGGAGGAACAATTTCTTCTTAATGCACTGTAATAATTCAGTGGCCACTTTCCTCTTGGTAAGGGTAGAAGAGACTCTTTAGCTATGGTAAGTAGCTCTTCTAGGAGGACACTCCAAAATCAAACCATTGTTCTCTAATCTCGGGTAGTGCCATAGCCTCTGTACCATGGTCTTCCACTGTCTTTAGATAGAGTTCTCTTGCTTGAGGGTACACTCTAGCACACTATTCCATTTTATTTCTCTTCCTCTTGTTTTGTTAAAGTTTTTATAGTTTATATAGGATATAATTATTTTAATCTTGTTCTCTTCTTAGAATATTTTATTTTTCTTTGTTTCCTTTCCTCACTGAGCTACTTTCCTTGTTGGAGCCCCTGGGCTTGTAGCATCCTGCTTTTCCAGCTAGGATTGTAGCTTAGCGAGTAATAATAATAATAATATCTCTTCCTCTTGTTTTGTTAAAATGTTTATAGTTTATATAGGAGATAATTATTTTAATCTTGTGCTCTTCTTAAAATATTTTATTTTTCTTTGTTTCCTTTCCTCACTGAGCTACTTTCCCTGTTGGAGCCCCTGAGCTTATAGCATCCTGCTTTTCCAACTAGGATTGTAGCTTGGCGAGTAATAATAATAATAATAATAATAATAATAATAAGTTTTTATAGCTTATACATAAGAGATAATTATTTTAATGTTGTGCTCTTCTTGAAATATTTTATTTTTCTTTGTTTCCTTTCCTCACTGAGCTACTTTCCCTGTTGGAGCCCCTGGGCTTATAGCATCCTGCTTTTTCAACTAGGATTGTAGCTTAGCGAGTAATAATAATAATAATAACAATAATAATAATAAGAAAAATAATAATAATAATAATAATGATAGCCCAATTTTCCCTGTTGGAGCCCCTGGGCTTATAGCATCCTGCTTTTCCAACTAGTGTTGTAGCTTAGTGAGTAATAATAATAATAATAATAATAATAATAATAATAATAATAATAATAATAATAATAATAAAATTAATAAGAAAAAAAATTAATAATAATAATAATAATAGCCCGGGGAGGAAAAGAAATAAGAAAATAAATAAATAAATAATTCTAAAAACTGTAAACATCTAAATCTTTATTCAATAAATGAAACTGAGCATCCCATTGCAGGCCAAATGAACCCAGGCTTCGTGGGTGATGCTGCCAGCCTTGCCGGATCTCGCAAATCCCTGAATCTCCAGCCAGTGATGCTGATGCCTCACCCGGACCACGACAGATATTCGGAATATTCACATCACACAGGACGATCCAAATCGTCAGCTGCTTACCGAGCTCATTATGCATCTTCTGTGCAGAACTTCCAGTTGTAAATCTTCTCTGGCTTATTTCTTTTTTTTTTTTTTTTGCTTTTTTATTTAATGGTAAAATAACTGATTGTTTAATAGTTACGATATGTTTAAAATGCCATTTTTCGGAACTAAGCCCTCTTTTAAGCAGGTTTCGTTGAAAATTGTGGCAGCCTCAGTGCAGAACTTCCAGTTGTAAATCTTGTCTGGCTTATTTCTTTTTTTATGGATCTTGCTTTTTTTTATTTAATGGTAAAATAACTGATTTTTTAATAGTTACGATATGTTTAAAATGCCATTTTTCGGAACTAGGCCCTCTTTTTAAGCAGGTTTCGTTGAAAATTGTGGCAGCCTCAGTGCAGAACTTCCAGTTGTAAATCTTGTCTGGCTTATTTCTTTTTTTTTGAATCTTGCTTTTTTTATTTAATGGTAAAATAACTGATTGTTTAATAGTTACGATATGTTTAAAATGCCATTTCTCGGAACCAGACCCTCTTTTTAAGCAGGTTTCGTTGAAAATTGTGGCAGCCTCAGTGCAGAACTTCCAGTTGTAAATCTTGTCTTGGCTTATTTTTTTTTTTGGATCTTGCTTTTTTTTATTTAATGGTAAAATAACTGATTGTTTACTAGTTACGATATGTTTAAAATGCCATTTTTCGGAACTAGGCCCTCTTTTAAGTAAGTTTTTTTTTTTTTTTGGATCTTGCTTTTTTTATTTAATGGTAAAATAACTGATTGTTTAATAGTTACGACATGTTTGAAATGCCATTTTTCGGAACTACACCCTCTTTTAAGCAAGTTTTTTTTTGGATCTTGCTTTTTTTTATTTAATGGTAAAATAACTGATTGTTTAATAGTTACGATATGTTTAAAATGCCATTTTTTCGGAACTAGGCCCTCTTTTAAGCAGGTTTCGTTGAAAATTGTGGCAGCCTCAGTGCAGAACTTCCAGTTGTAAATCTTGTCTTGGCTTATTTTTTTTTTGGATTTTGCTTTTTTTTATTTAATGGTAAAATAACTGATTGTTTAACGGTTACGATATGTTTAAAATGCCATTTCTCGGAACTAAACCCTCTTTTAAGCAAGTTTTTTTTTTATCTTTTTTTTTTTATTTAATGGTAAAATAACTGATTGTTTAATAGTTACGATATGTTTAAAATGCCATTTTTCGGAACTAAGCCCTCTTTTAAGCAAGTTTCGTTGAAAATTGTGGCAGCCTCAGTGGGGTATAACTTGCAATTGAATTATCTCACTTTCTCATTTTTCTTTTTTCATCACTGGCGGCATGAATGACGTACATATGAAAGAAGAAAAATCCGAATGATAAAGAAAATTGAATTAACAAAAAAATGCCACTGAGACAACTATAATCTTCAACGAAAACTAAAATGCCATTTATCATTACCTAGAGACAACAAAGTAGTTTTCGTTGGGATTTTAAATTCAATAAAGTAATCAGATTGAATTGTAAAAATAAATTATTTTCCAAGATAATTATGCTATACTCGTTTTCTATGACTGGAATTCTTGCTAAACATTAAACAGTTAACCCGAGGGTTTGGTTCCATTTTCTGTGTTTGTAAATATCGATTTATCTCTTTACCTGTTCCTATTCATAACACATAATAATATACTTTTATGTTACATATTATGGCCTTCAGTCCACCTATTGAAGAGATATTAATGTTAAGTCATCCAACGCCTTTGGAAAATTGATTAAGCTTGAGATTTTTGTTATTATATATTCTTCCTGTGAATTCACAGTTTATAAACTAAATTAGTAATGCTATAAGTCATTAAATAGAAAAATCTGCTTTACCTTTGTACAGGTAAAACTCATTTTGAAATACTCGTCCATTTTACAAATGGAAATATGTCTGTATAAGCTAGAAAGGTTCCACAATGATATAAGACGTATATAAAACTGTGTATTTTTATAGATTACATAGTTTTATACACGTCTTAAGCCCTGTTCACGCGATAGAGCATGCCCGACGGGCAAACAGTGATACCAGGCCACAATAGTTGGTGAAAATGAGCGTTGATGACGTCAGAAGCGGGAAAACTAAAGGCTGGGATCTGGCAACACTTGTATGATGCCAGATCCCTTCTTCTTCGTCTTTAGATTGCCCGGAGCTTCTCTCCGGACTGGGGCTTTTTGACGGTGCGTCTAGCCCCTAGGTGGTTGCCAGATCCCTGTCTGTGATTTTCCCGCTTCTGACGTCATTAACCCTCATTCTTACTAACTATCGTGGATCACCTACGGGCCAACCAAGGGAAAGGCCCGTGCCAACAACAAGTGTTGGCTTTAATACCCCAACAACAAACAATAACTAACTATTGTGGTCTGGTATCACTGTTTGCCCGTCGGGCATGCTGGATCGTGTGGACAGGGCTTTATATCATTACAGAACCTTTTTGGTATAACAAGGAAGTATGGCATTGTACTTATTTGCCTCATGTATGTATAAAGTTTCTAAATTGCTGGGATTAAAATCAGGGTAAGTTCACTTCACTCTTGCTGTTGATTTACTGTACATTTGGGAATTACTGAAAAGGTTACAGCGTACAGAAGTTCCTCTAAGTGTAATAGTAATGACTGTAGCTTGTATATTACTTTTGCTTTATTAAACTTTATCTGTGAATGGTCTGCTGACAATGTTGCCTTTTATTTTCGAACTTTCGGTAATGATTTAATATTAAAAAACCATCTTATGTGACAAGGAATAAAGAAAAACTTTAAGTATTATTTTGTCTATGTATTTCACAGTTCAAAAAATACAGATGCATTAAATGTTTATATAAAATGTCTTATAGTTTATTAAGATTTTATATTTACATTTATTACAACAAATTAAAAAACAGCAAATTTTTATTCATATACAAAGGTGTGGTGCCATTATTTTATCAATATTTCCGGATACCAGTAAAAATTATACTAATACAATTTAGTCTTTAAAAAAGAGGGAAGAATTACGATAAGTTATCAATGAAATATATTGTGAAATATAGTTCTGAATAAGAAAATGTAAACTACAGATAATAAAACGCACCATAGGAAGAAGAAATTGTAACTCCTTGGTTTTAAATAAGATTATTTTTACTTTAACTTTTTTGTACTGACGTCAGCCGGCCTATTCTAAGCAATCTGATCTATAAATGTCTACAGAACCAGAAACAAGAATCTAAAGAAAGCTATGACCCATACTTATGAGATCCCAAACACCTGGTATAATTTACAAATAACAGTATTTTTATTATTATTATTATTATTATTATTATTATTATTATTATTATTATTAGCCAAGCTACAATCCTAGTTGGAAAAGCAAGATGCTATAAGCCCAAGGGCCCCAATAGGGAAAAATAGCTCAGTGAGGAAAGGAAATAAGGAAATAAATAAATGATGGAGAACAAATTAACAATGAATCATTCTAAAAACAGTAACATCATCAAAACAGATATGTCTTACATAAACTATTAACAACGTCAAAAACAGATGTGTCATTTATAAACTATGTTACATAAAATTGTAATTTGAATTTTCCCATTACGCAACTTACTCTCTCGTGGACAGGAATTTCTTTTCGTCATCTCATACATGGGTTGACTTCCAGAAACGCACAGGACGGGACACAACGAACGGACAGGGCAGTGGTCCGATCCAATTGCTCAGCCCATTTAGTTCTCTTGCCTGTGTTTTCTAAGACGAGTTCTTGAACAGACGAACTCTGCTTGAGCAACGTCTTCAAGGCCTCTGCGTACGCTTTTCTTATGTTCAGTTGTTTTATGTGCAATATCTCTATGCTCCGGAAGCAAGCACCACTCAAATGATTGATCTCATTTGCCATGTCCTCTGAAAACACTATGTATTGGAGATTAGGGGCTGCTAGAATCACTTTCTCAAGGATGTGAGAAACACGGTCCGAGTTTTCGCCCAGTGTTCCGCTGAATTCTAATTTCGTCAGTTCGCTCAGTGGTTTGAGACCCATTCGAAGGAGAGAGCAGGTGTTGACGATCCAAGCCTCGTCTAAACGCAGGGAGAACTCCCTCAAAACAGGGCAATAGTTTAAACAGTGGAGAGCCTCTGCCAAATCTGCTGTAGTGCTCACTTGGATCGAGAGCATCAGCAGTGCTTTGCCGGCATCCCTGAAAAGAATGGAATAGCTCTGTCCGGGTACAGGGGGGTTCCCAGACAGGTGCGAACCATCAGGAGAGAGCAGCAGTTTTAGCCCATTGAAGTGGGTGAAACATAGCGCCAGGTAAATATTAATCCTACTTCCAAATAACCAAATAGCAGTGCTCGTCAATTGCAGGTGGGTGATTTCACAGTTGTCATCGTAATTTATAAACTTTTTTGGAAAACACTTCGAGTTTTGGATGAGCGCCTATGAGGGATGGGAAATTTAATATCATTGCCAAATCGAACTTGTGTCTGAGTTCGTTCTGACAGCAGGGCATATCGCAATTCAGATGGTAAGTGGAATCGTGAGATGAGGCGAGCATCAGTCCAGGTTGGAATTGTTTCAAGACGTATTTAAAAGCGTGGAAGCATTCGAGATCTAATGAGCAACTGACGTAAACTCTAGACAGTACAGGAAAACTGACTTCCAGAGACTCATTTCTGCGAGCGGCCTCCATGACTTCCCCTTTCGATTTCCTTTTGAAAAAGAGCTCGAAAAGGTCGTACCTACTGGAGAAGGACCCTTCTCTGTTGATGCCTATTTCTTTCAGAGTCCTGCCACATATCTGTGGTAGCAGAGCTATAGCTTCTCTTCTAAAGAAGACCTCACGAACGAAGATTTTCTTCAGATTCGGGGAACTCGAAAGCATCGTCTTGATGAGAGAGATATCGCCAAATACAAGCGAGCTGGCGTCGAGGAACTCCATGTGAAATGGGGCGAGAGATTTCAATAATTCGTCTAATTCTTGGCACTCGGGTGACTTCATAATCTGTAAAGACAAGAAATCCACTGATACAGATCCTTAGTGTTAACTTAAATACAGGTTGCAGAAAAAACTATTATCTACAAAGTTGAAAAACACCGCAAGAAGAGGAATATAATAGACTATATTATCAGATAGAAGTAGTTGCATAGCTTAGACCGATAGGTCACCAAGATATGATCAACTTAACATGGACTAAAAATTAATACGTTCATCCAATCTTCAATTATTTTAACATCACTCTTATTACAATTCTTTATTTATTCATCTATTTAATTGTTAAAATTGTTATTATAATTGTTGTTTAATTTCATTTGGTGTTGGACCGTAGCTTATTATTATAATCTAAAATTTATAATAATTATTACTATTGTTATTATTATTATCATTATTATTATCATTATTAGCTAAGCTACAACCTCTAGTTGGAAAAACAGGATGCTATAAGCTTAGCTTAGCTTGTAATGATGATAATACCCGAAGCCACAGGAGGTACAGCACACACAAACAAACAAACCCTTACCTCGATGAATTCTGATGCAAAATCTCCAACATCGTAGCAAAAGAGGAGCTGAATCACTAACTTGCAAAGAGGCTTCACGTGAGTGTAATTCAGTCCCGAGTTCAGTATTGCATTGATTTCTTGGCTGATCAAAGAGCGCGTGGACCTGTAGTGCTTGTTGCAGAGGACACGACTCGACCAGTAATAGTCCCTCAGTGCAATTAGGTGAGACTGTAAAAGTAATTATAATGAGTTTTTACTTAATTTCCATTGATGTCAGTCCTTTGACTTATACGTTTTCTCAACGCACCCACAACCAAGAAGGAGCAGAGACTAAAAGAAATTATAATGAGTTGATACTTAATTTCCATTGATGTTAGTCCTCTGACTGATACGATTTCTCAATGGACCCACAACCAAAAAGGAGCAGAGACTGTAAAAGAAATTATAATGAGTTTATACTTAATTTCAATAGATGTCAGTCCTTTGACTGATACGTTCTCTCAACGCACCCACAACCAAGAAGGAGCAGAGACTAAAAGAAATTATAATGAGTTTATACTTAATTTTCTTAGATGTTAGTCCTTTGACTGATACGTTTTCTCAATGGACCCACAACCAAGAAGGAGCAGAGACTGTAAAAGAAATTATAATGAGTTTATACTTGATTTCCATTGATGTTAGTCCTTTGACTGATACGATTTCTCAACTCACCCACAACCAAGGAGGAGCAAGGTACCAATCTTTCGTGTAAACTAACTCTTAACTTCAGCCTTTCTGAACAGAACATTTTCTGGCCAAGAAATCTTGTTACAGCCGGGGGTTGCCAGGTTGGCATTTTTTCAGGTCAAAAAAAAAAAAAAAAAACAAATTTGGCCTTTTTGAAATTGGTTGGCTATTAATAACATCATGAATAAAGGTGGGCCAAAAATACTATAATTTTTGGCCTTTTTCTACTAATGAGTTGGCCTTTTAAAGCTCCTGCTATCTAATGTCGCATGAGGGTCTGCCCCTCTCTTTTATTCTTTCCCTGTACTTCCTTTCCCCCCTTTTTTTTCCCTTCTCCTTTCCCATCCCAGGTACCTGCCCTCGGGCTATGAACTGGATTGTATCCAGGGGTACTTATCCTTTCCCCATATTCCCCACTTCCCTGTCCTCATCGTACTGGTACTGGCCTATTCTCATTTATAAAACCTGGCAATCCTGCGCTGTACTGTTATTACTGTTGTTTTTATACACCGTTTAAACGTTTAACCAACTTAAGTAACCTTTTTGACGTTTTCTTCTATCTTGAACACTTAGATAGTTCTTTCCTTTGTATTTTAATGAATATAGGCGTACTCTGTAGCATCTACGTTTATAAATGCAGATTATTGCCTAAAATTACCTTCCAGTCTCTATTCCTGTATTCTTATGAAGATAGGATCAACTTTGCCCTTCATTTTATTAAACCATCCTTGCATTTCTCATAATCTAACAAAAACTATTTTTTTTTTCTGAAACTATCCATAATATAATGCATGATTCTTCTATAATCACCATTATGTGGTATCTTCCCATTAATTTGGAATTATTTATTCCCATTTTGATCTTTCTAATATTATGACGTTTCTAATATTAATTTAACCTCTTATAACATTTCAATTTGCACCCCGGGTAGACTGTTTTGTTGCACTCCATCTTAATTAGAGCTTTCTTCACTTTTATATATCGTATCTCATTTTAATTAAACCTGTTATTAAGCATCTAATAGTTAATGAAATAGAGTTGGCTTTTAAAAAACTAAAATATATGAAAAAGTATTGTAAATATATAAACATAATTGTATGTGGATTCTTGTGGGTAACAGAAGGACGTCTGGAGACGAATACTGCATGTAGGGCTGCACAGAAAAGAACTAAATTGATGCCAGAGCTTGGAGGTATTTGAGAGCAGAAAGTGGTCCACCAGATGAACACCACGAGCTGTAGACCTACTCTAAGTCTAGAGATTCTAGGGGAACTTACCGCCAACTCTTTAGTAGTCCTGCTCACCAAGAATCTAGGCCTATAAAATGCAATTTCTAACAGCCTCTTCCTTACCAAAGCTTGGAGTTATTTGAGAGCAGAAAAGGGGTCCACCAGTTGAACACCACGAGGTGTAGACCTACTCTAAGTCCAGAGATTCTAGGGGAACTTACCGCCAACTCTTTAGTAGTCCTGCTCACCAAGAATCTAGGCCTATAAAATGCAATTTCTAACAGCCTCTTCCTTCGCTGATGCCAGAGTTAGGAGGCATTCGAAAGCAGAAAGGGGTCCACCAGATGGACACCACGAGGTATAGACCTACTCTAAGTCTAGAGATTCTAGGAGAACTTACCGCCAACTCTTTAGTAGTCCTGCTCACCAAGAATCTAGGCATATAAAATGCAATTTCTAACAGCCTCTTCCTTCGCTGATGCCAAAGCTTGGAGTTATTCGAGAGCAGAAAAGGGGTCCACCAGTTGAACACCACGAGGTGTAGACCTACTCTAAGTCCAGAGATTCTAGGAGAACTTACCGCCAACTCTTTAGTAGTCCTGCTCACCAAGAATCTAGGCATATAAAATGCAATTTCTAACAGCCTCTTCCTTCGCTGATGCCAAAGCTTGGAGTTATTCGAGAGCAGAAAAGGGGTCCACCAGTTGAACACCACGAGGTGTAGACCTACTCTAAGTCCAGAGATTCTAGGGGAACTTACCGCCAACTCTTTAGTAGTCCTGCTCACCAAGAATCTAGGCCTATAAAATGCAATTTCTAACAGCCTCTTCCTTACCAAAGCTTGGAGTTATTTGAGAGCAGAAAAGGGGTCCACCAGTTGAACACCACGAGGTGTAGACCTACTCTAAGTCCAGAGATTCTAGGGGAACTTACCGCCAACTCTTTAGTAGTCCTGCTCACCAAGAATCTAGGCCTATAAAATGCAATTTCTAACAGCCTCTTCCTTACCAAAGCTTGGAGTTATTTGAGAGCAGAAAAGGGGTCCACCAGTTGAACACCACGAGGTGTAGACCTACTCTAAGTCCAGAGATTCTAGGGGAACTTACCGCCAACTCTTTAGTAGTCCTGCTCACCAAGAATCTAGGCCTATAAAATGCAATTTCTAACAGCCTCTTCCTTACCAAAGCTTGGAGTTATTTGAGAGCAGAAAAGGGGTCCACCAGTTGAACACCACGAGGTGTAGACCTACTCTAAGTCCAGAGATTCTAGGGGAACTTACCGCCAACTCTTTAGTAGTCCTGCTCACCAAGAATCTAGGCCTATAAAATGCAATTTCTAACAGCCTCTTCCTTACCAAAGCTTGGAGTTATTTGAGAGCAGAAAAGGGGTCCACCAGTTGAACACCACGAGGTGTAGACCTACTCTAAGTCAAGAGATCCTAGGGGAACTTACCGCCAACTCTTTAGTAGTCCTGCTCACCAAGAATCTAGGCATATAAAATGCAATTTCTAACAGCCTCTTCCTTCGCTGATGCCAAAGCTTGGAGTTATTCGAGAGCAGAAAAGGGGTCCACCAGTTGAACACCACGAGGTGTAGACCTACTCTAAGTCCAGAGATTCTAGGGGAACTTACCGCCAACTCTTTAGTAGTCCTGCTCACCAAGAATCTAGGCCTATAAAATGCAATTTCTAACAGCCTCTTCCTTACCAAAGCTTGGAGTTATTTGAGAGCAGAAAAGGGGTCCACCAGTTGAACACCACGAGGTGTAGACCTACTCTAAGTCCAGAGATTCTAGGGGAACTTACCGCCAACTCTTTAGTAGTCCTGCTCACCAAGAATCTAGGCCTATAAAATGCAATTTCTAACAGCCTCTTCCTTACCAAAGCTTGGAGTTATTTGAGAGCAGAAAAGGGGTCCACCAGTTGAACACCACGAGGTGTAGACCTACTCTAAGTCCAGAGATTCTAGGGGAACTTACCGCCAACTCTTTAGTAGTCCTGCTCACCAAGAATCTAGGCCTATAAAATGCAATTTCTAACAGCCTCTTCCTTCGCTGATGCCAGAGTTAGGAGGCATTCGAAAGCAGAAAGGGGTCCACCAGATGGACACCACGAGGTATAGACCTACTCTAAGTCTAGAGATTCTAGGAGAACTTACCGCCAACTCTTTAGTAGTCCTGCTCACCAAGAATCTAGGCATATAAAATGCAATTTCTAACAGCCTCTTCCTTCGCTGATGCCAAAGCTTGGAGTTATTCGAGAGCAGAAAAGGGGTCCACCAGTTGAACACCACGAGGTGTAGACCTACTCTAAGTCCAGAGATTCTAGGAGAACTTACCGCCAACTCTTTAGTAGTCCTGCTCACCAAGAATCTAGGCATATAAAATGCAATTTCTAACAGCCTCTTCCTTCGCTGATGCCAAAGCTTGGAGTTATTCGAGAGCAGAAAAGGGGTCCACCAGTTGAACACCACGAGGTGTAGACCTACTCTAAGTCCAGAGATTCTAGGGGAACTTACCGCCAACTCTTTAGTAGTCCTGCTCACCAAGAATCTAGGCCTATAAAATGCAATTTCTAACAGCCTCTTCCTTACCAAAGCTTGGAGTTATTTGAGAGCAGAAAAGGGGTCCACCAGTTGAACACCACGAGGTGTAGACCTACTCTAAGTCCAGAGATTCTAGGGGAACTTACCGCCAACTCTTTAGTAGTCCTGCTCACCAAGAATCTAGGCCTATAAAATGCAATTTCTAACAGCCTCTTCCTTACCAAAGCTTGGAGTTATTTGAGAGCAGAAAAGGGGTCCACCAGTTGAACACCACGAGGTGTAGACCTACTCTAAGTCTAGAGATTCTAGGGGAACTTACCGCCAACTCTTTAGTAGTCCTGCTCACCAAGAATCTAGGCCTATAAAATGCAATTTCTAACAGCCTCTTCCTTACCAAAGCTTGGAGTTATTTGAGAGCAGAAAAGGGGTCCACCAGTTGAACACCACGAGGTGTAGACCTACTCTAAGTCAAGAGATCCTAGGGGAACTTACCGCCAACTCTTTAGTAGTCCTGCTCACCAAGAATCTAGGCATATAAAATGCAATTTCTAACAGCCTCTTCCTTCGCTGATGCCAAAGCTTGGAGTTATTCGAGAGCAGAAAAGGGGTCCACCAGTTGAACACCACGAGGTGTAGACCTACTCTAAGTCCAGAGATTCTAGGGGAACTTACCGCCAACTCTTTAGTAGTCCTGCTCACCAAGAATCTAGGCCTATAAAATGCAATTTCTAACAGCCTCTTCCTTACCAAAGCTTGGAGTTATTTGAGAGCAGAAAAGGGGTCCACCAGTTGAACACCACGAGGTGTAGACCTACTCTAAGTCCAGAGATTCTAGGGGAACTTACCGCCAACTCTTTAGTAGTCCTGCTCACCAAGAATCTAGGCCTATAAAATGCAATTTCTAACAGCCTCTTCCTTACCAAAGCTTGGAGTTATTTGAGAGCAGAAAAGGGGTCCACCAGTTGAACACCACGAGGTGTAGACCTACTCTAAGTCCAGAGATTCTAGGGGAACTTACCGCCAACTCTTTAGTAGTCCTGCTCACCAAGAATCTAGGCCTATAAAATGCAATTTCTAACAGCCTCTTCCTTCGCTGATGCCAGAGTTAGGAGGCATTCGAAAGCAGAAAGGGGTCCACCAGATGGACACCACGAGGTATAGACCTACTCTAAGTCTAGAGATTCTAGGAGAACTTACCGCCAACTCTTTAGTAGTCCTGCTCACCAAGAATCTAGGCATATAAAATGCAATTTCTAACAGCCTCTTCCTTCGCTGATGCCAAAGCTTGGAGTTATTCGAGAGCAGAAAAGGGGTCCACCAGTTGAACACCACGAGGTGTAGACCTACTCTAAGTCCAGAGATTCTAGGAGAACTTACCGCCAACTCTTTAGTAGTCCTGCTCACCAAGAATCTAGGCATATAAAATGCAATTTCTAACAGCCTCTTCCTTCGCTGATGCCAAAGCTTGGAGTTATTCGAGAGCAGAAAAGGGGTCCACCAGTTGAACACCACGAGGTGTAGACCTACTCTAAGTCCAGAGATTCTAGGGGAACTTACCGCCAACTCTTTAGTAGTCCTGCTCACCAAGAATCTAGGCCTATAAAATGCAATTTCTAACAGCCTCTTCCTTACCAAAGCTTGGAGTTATTTGAGAGCAGAAAAGGGGTCCACCAGTTGAACACCACGAGGTGTAGACCTACTCTAAGTCAAGAGATCCTAGGGGAACTTACCGCCAACTCTTTAGTAGTCCTGCTCACCAGGAATCTAGGCATGTAAAATGCAACTTCTAACAGCCTCTTCCTTACCAAAGCTTGGAGTTATTCGAAAGCAGAAAGGGGTCCAGTTGAACACCACGAGTTGTAGACCTACTCTAAGTCTAGAGATCCTAGGGGAACTTACCGCCAACTCTTTAGTGGTCCTGCTCACCAGGAATCTAGGCCTATAAAATACAACTTCTAACAGCCTCTTCCTTCGGACCATAAATCGCTTGTAACAGGAGTCGAGTTCCCTGGCCATAAAGTAATGGTGGAGTACCGGCAAACAGTAGCTCACGATGTGGACGGCAGACGCCATTGCGGAATAGAAGACCAATGAGTTTGGCGTCGAGATTTTGGGCACTTGTTTTGGTGCTTTCACCTGAAAGAGACGAAAAAATTAATTGTACTGTTAATGTATTAGAGAGTAAGGAGTTGTAGCAGTATTGCAAATTGGTTGTGAATTTATAAATTATTATTCTAGATGAGTGATTGATTGATTTGAGGTTTTCTGGGCTCCTGACATCGAAGGTCATTGACGCCGATGTAGATGAGTGAGCATAGTTTTTTATTTTTTGTTTTAACTAACCTTACTACAGAGGCATAACACTTACGTCAGTTGTTATGAGAATACATAGTATGCTTATTCTAAAGAGACTGGAGAGAAAGATTGATGAAAAGCTGAGAGATGAACAAGCAGGATATAGAAAAGGTAGAAGTTGCACTGACCAAATTTTCATTTTGAGATATGCTGTGCAACAATGCTTTGAGTATAGAAATCCACTTTTGACGGCTTTTGTGAACTATGAAAAAAGCCTTTGATAGCGTACCCAGATGAATTTTGTAGAGAGTCCTGCGTTATTATTGAATTCCTCTTAAATATGAGAATTTGATTAAGTCTGTTCATGAGCATAGCATGTGCAAAGTTAATGTTAGTGGAGTCTTATCAAATGAATTTCCAGTGAACAGCGGAGTACTCCAAGGGAATGTGTTGTCACCTATAGATAGAGACAACTGGCGAAATCTAACCGAAGGCCTTTGCGTCAAAAGTTTAAGTGATGATGATGATGAGCCTTTAGGCTACTAGGATAAGGTTTTTTCCTATGTATTATCCTACTCCAACACACCTATAGATGACGAGTTACAGCTAAACTAGATTTTCATATTTCACATTCATAGAAAACAATTATTCACTCATTGATCAGTTTTTATCCAAATCTGTGTTTTGAAGAGTAGTTCAGTTAAATGATAAACATTTTACAGAGAAAAATGGAATTTCAGAGGGTGTTATTCTGCTTTTTAAAACGATCTCTATTATATAGAATTTGTATGTGATTACACTGACGTATAAAACTTTGAGTTTTCTGTCGTAAGTCAATAAGGGAAAGCACCCTTTTGGTCATTATTCATCTATTTATCACATATGTATACCTACGAAAAATTATCTTATTCGTTCAAATATGTAACTTTACAGAAACCAACAATTGGATATTTCGCAGGAAACAATTATATTCAAAAATGCAATTAGGTTATCAAACTATCAAACGTAAAAAAAAAAAAATATGTAACTTTATAGAAACCAACAATTACATATTTCGCAGGAAACAATTATATTTAAAAATGCAATTAGGTTATCAAAATATCAAACGTAAAAAAAAAAATATGTAACTTTATAGAAACCAACAATTAGATATTTCGCAGGAAACAATTATATTTAAAAATGCAATTAGGTTATCAAAATATCAAACGTAAAAAAAAAAAAATATGTAACTTTATAGAAACCAACAATTAGATATTTCGCAGGAAACAATTATATTTAAAAATGCAATTAAGTTATCAAAATATCAAACGTAAAAAAAAAATATGTAACTTTATAGAAACCAACAATTAGATATTTCGCAGGAAACAATTATATTTAAAAATGCAATTAAGTTATCAAAATATCAAACGTAACAAAAAAATATGTAACTTTATAGAAACCAACAATTAGATATTTCGCAGGAAACAATTATATTAAAAAAATGCAATTAGGTTATCAAAATATCAAACGTAAAAGAAAAAAAAATACATGAACGACAAACATTGAGAGAGGTCGTTTGCTAAAGTACTTAGTCGTTATCCTGTCTCCGGAAGAGAAGGAACTTAACATAGGAATTATAAGACCAACAATTGGATATTTCGCAGGAAACAATTATATTCAAAAATGCAATTAGGTTATCAATATATCAAACGTAAAAAAAAAAAAAAAAATACATGAACGACAAACATTGAGAGAGGTCGTTTGCAGAAGTATTTAGTCGTTATCCTGTCTCCGGAAGAGAAGGAACTTAACATAGGAAAGGAGTCATAAGACCAACAATTAGATATTTCGCAGGAAACAAATATAATAAAAAATGCGATTAGGTTATCAAAATATCAAACGTAAAAAAAAAAAAACCCACGAACAACAAAACATTGAGAGAGCCTCAGAGAGGTCGTTTGCCGAAGTACTTAGTCGTTATCCTGTCTCCGGAAGAGAAGGAACTCAACATAGGAAAGGACTCCTTTGAAAGGAGTTGCTTCGTTGCAAACTCGCAATCGATCCTATGTGAACTTGTGGTTGTGTTTGATATATGTTGTAACCGTTCTGGATTATCGTACAAGTGTCAAATCGCCATTCCACGCGTTCTCTTCATTTTGACTGCTGTAGTTGGCTTCTCATGGCAACCGGTGAGTAATTAACTTTTTTTTTTCTTTTTATTAAAAAGTTAAATTACACCTTCTTTACAATCACAATATTTACAGTATAATTACATTTAATTGCATTTTTCTATAAACAAATCCATCTAATTTAACAATTTACAACATCACATCTTGATTTTAATTTTTAGTTACTCAAAAACAATAATTTATATACTTTTTGGTGAGTAATTAAGTGATTTTGAGTTCATATGCTATGCACTGTTTTAGTCATTGTGATACGCATTTTACGCTATACAAGATTTTGTATGGTTGCGATTACGCCCAGCTGTAACTTCTTGGGAAAGTTTTATTCCAGCTGTGACCAAGTTGTGGAATGATCTTCCTAATCGGGTGGTTGAATCAGTAGAACTTCAAAAGTTCAAAGTTGGAGCAAATGCTTTTTTTGTTGACCAGGCGGACATGAGTCTTTTATAGTTTATTTACGACATGTTTGTTTTTGATGTTGTTAATAGTTTATATATGACATGTCTGTTTTGACATTGTTACTGTTTTTAGAATGATTTATTGTTAATTTGTTCTCTTCATTTATTTATTTCCTTATTTCCTTTCCTCACTGGGCTATTTTTTCCCTGTTGGAGCCCCTGGGCTTATAGCATCTTGCTTTTCCAACTAGGGTTGTAGCTTGGATAGTAATAATAATAATAATAATAAAATGTAGTCTGTTGGAACATGCGTTAACTTTCTTATT
The DNA here is from genome assembly GCF_036898095.1 of Palaemon carinicauda. NCBI lineage: Eukaryota > Metazoa > Arthropoda > Malacostraca > Decapoda > Palaemonidae > Palaemon > Palaemon carinicauda. The sequence continues at coordinate 46,401,844 of NC_090763.1, forward strand.
ACTTGTGAAATCGAGTTTCTTTGAGGAAAACTTCGTTTTATCGTTGTCTGAAATACGATACAGAAATGTGAAGCTAGTTAGACGATTTCTGAAATACGATACAGAAATGTAAAGCTAGTTAGACGATTTCTGAAATACGATACAGAAATGTGAAGCTAGTTAGACAATTTCTGAAATACGATACAGAATTATAGTTAGACGATTTCTGAAATACGATACAGAAATGTGAAGCTAGTTAGACGATTTCTGAAATACGATACAGAAATGTGAAGCTAGTTAGACGATTTCTGAAATACGATACGGAAATGTGAACCTAGTTAGAGGATTTCTGAAATACGATACAGAAATGTGAAGCTAGTTAGACGATTTCTGAAATACGATACAGAAATGTGAAGCTAGTTAGACGATTTCTGAAATACGATACAGAAATGTGAAGCTAGTTAGACGATTTCTGAAATACGATACAGAAATGTGAAGCTAGTTAGACGATTTCTAAAATACGATACAGAAATGTGAAACTAGTTAGACGATTTCTGAAATACGATACAGAAATGTGAAGCTAGTTAGACGATTTCTGAAATACGATACATAAATGTGAAGCTAGTCAGACGATTTCTGAAATACGATACAGAAATGTGAAACTAGTTAGACGATTTCTGAAATACAATACAGAAATGTGAAGCTAGTCAGACGATTTCTGAAATACGATACAAATATGTGAAACTAGTTAGACGATTTCTGAAATACGATACAGGAATGTGAAACTAGTTAGACGATTTCTGAAATACGATACAGAAATGTGAAACTAGTTAGACGATTTCTGAAATACGATACAGAAATGTGAAACTAGTTAGACAATTTCTGAAATACGATACAAAAATGTGGAGCTAGTTAGACGATTTCTGAAATACGATACAGAAATGTGAAGCTAGTTAGACGATTTCTGAAATACGATACAGAAATGTGAAACTAGTTAGACGATTTCTGAAATACGATACAGAAATGTGAAGCTAGTTAGACGATTTCTGAAATACGATACAAAAATGTGGAGCTAGTTAGACGATTTCTGAAATACGATACAGAATTGTGAAGCTAGTTAGACGATTTCTGAAATACGATACAGAAATGTGAAGCTAGTTAGACGATTTCTGAAATACGATACAAAAATGTGGAGCTAGTTAGACGATTTCTGAAATACGATACAGAAATGTGAAGCTAGTTAGACGATTTCTGAAATACGATACAAAAATGTGAAGCTAGTCAGACGATTTCTGAAATACGATACAGAAATGTGAAGCTAGTTAGACGATTTCTGAAATACGATACATAAATGTGAAGCTAGTCAGACGATTTCTGAAATACGATACAGAAATGTGAAGCTAGTTAGACGATTTCTGAAATACGATACAGAATTATAGTTAGACGATTTCTGAAATACGATACAGAAATGTGAAGCTAGTTAGACGATTTCTGAAATACGATACAAAAATGTGGAGCTAGTTAGACGATTTCTGAAATACGATACAGAAATGTGAAGCTAGTTAGACGATTTCTGAAATACGATACAGAAATGTGAAGCTAGTCAGACGATTTCTGAAATACGATACAGAAATGTGAAGCTAGTTAGACGATTTCTGAAATACGATACAGAATTATAGTTAGACTATTTCTGAAATACGATACAGAAATGTGAAGCTAGTTAGACGATTTACGAAAAGTTGTGATTAAGTGTTACATGGGAGTAGTAAAGCCAGTAAGGAAGTACACATAGAGTTAAGACCAAGCTCTATATAAGTACTTTAGGCTACCTAGACCGTGGATTGAATTATATCAATAAACATATTTTCCGTATATATCTTTACAAGCATAAACAAAGTCATTGTAAACTTCTTGTATTTATTTTCATAGGACGGTTTTAGTATTATATATTAGTTAGGTAGATGTCATTTTGGGACTAAGGATATAATAGATAATGTATACTTTAGGCTACGTATCTTGGTTAAGACATAATCTTAGGCACGGTCTAGGCAAGGTCCTTTAATGGATTAAAGGACCTTGGGTCTAGGTGGGGCCCCTCCCCGGTACGTAAGGTTAGGTTAGGCGATGTTCTTGTTAAAGTGTGGTCATCTTTTGAAATTTTTACAAACAATATGTTCCAAACAATTACAAAGGCACCCCACTTTGTTTGGTTCTTTAAACAATGACCTGATTGTCCGTATATACTCAAGAGAAGTAAAATTAAACTAAGATATTATGAATGCGTTGTGTATTACATCTACCAAACAATCTTTTTTTTTTTTTTTTTTTTTTTTTTTTTTTTTTTTTTTTTTTTTTTTGTAGTATTCTGTGCACTTTCGGAGAACTATGCGTTACCAAGGTATTATTATTATTATTATTATTATTATTATTATTTGCTAAGCTACAACCTTGGTTGGAAAAGCAGGATGCTATAAGCCTAGGGGGCCCAAACAGGGAAATATAGTGAGAATTGCTTCTTTCTTTCTCTTTTTTTTTTTTAATCTTGGTTAATGTGGTCAACTGCTTATCATTTTTATTTTTTTAAATGTTGAGATTAAATTGTTTGATCTCCTGTTCAATTCTCGATGAAAGTAAACGGGTCAAAAGACGTAGGTTTTGATGTCCGTGGAAGCTTGTGTTATCTTGGGACGGCTTAAAACATATATAGGCCTACTCCATGGAATACAATTTTAACCCGTTACTAAAATCTTTCTTTAAAGGAGTTGGTTATCGAACTGGTACAATAAACTGCTAGATTTTAAAAAAAGCCGAATTTAAAAGCCTTCCGTGCTTAATATCAAAATTGGTAAACTGGTAAAATTTCAGCCACATTCGTATTTAATCTTGTTTAAAAATTCCGCAAATTTTGCTTGTTAGCGAATCATTTATCAAATACGTTCAAACAAAAGAACCGCCAATTAATAGAAACATTAAAAGGAAATGGATAAATTACCATTTTATTGTCCCATTTGTACATCAGGAAAAGATATACGTTAAGAGGTATCTGAGTTCTTATCTAAACACGGTTCTAGAGCTTTCAAATACACGGCCCCAAGACTCCAACTGGACAATCAGAAGTCTGAGATATTAAGGCTTTTAAGCAAATAAATTAAGACTTTCTTGCTTTCTAAGTGCTTCGATAATATGGATTTAACAGTTAACACGGAATACACTGTGTGGTACTCTAAATATCTATGATTATTATTATTATTATTATTATCATTATTATTATTATTATTAAATGCTAAGCTACAACCCTAGTTGGAAAAGCAGAATGCTATAAGCCCAGGGGTCCCGACAGGGAAAATAGCCCAGTGAGGAAAGGAAATAAGGAAAAGTAAAATATTTTAAGAATAGTAACATTGAAATAAATCTTTCCTATATAAACTATAAAAACTTGAACAAAACAAGAGGAAGAGAAACTAGATAGAACAGTGTGCCTGAGTGTACCCTCAAGCAAGAGACCTCTAACCCAAGACAGTGGAAGACCATGGTACAGAGGCTATGGCACTACACAAGACTAGAGAACTATGGTTTGATTTTGGAGTGTCCTTCTCCTAGAAGAGCTGCTAAGAATGTATACATAACAAAGCGATCCTGTAGGACCAGGAAAACAGTCCTTAAAAGGTAGAAAATGGAATAAAGGAACTGTGAAACTGTTTGTCAATCTGCATCATCTTGTTGCAAAGAATGCTAAGACAAAGATATTTCTGAAACATATTCTGAGGGAATTGGAGTCGTGAAATAACATATGACTCAGACGATAAGAAGGGTTTGATATAGAAATAATATCTTATCGAGCTACCTTTATTTTCGGCCTTATTTTAATTCAATTTCTAAAGATTTTTAGTGTTTGATTGATCTGATTACTTTACTTACTTTTAAGAAATGTTTTTTTCTGGTCCTATCACACAGGGGAGCCCTAGA